>NW_024067819.1:0-300000 GCF_009389715.1 Phoenix dactylifera | reverse complement strand
ATCTGCATCTATGGCCTTCTTCAATTTGGAAGAAGATGGAGAAAAAAAGTCTAGGACTCGAAAGGTATTTGGATCTCTTTGTAGATAAATTTTATCCATCTTAAGGATGATGCTGACTCACGTGGTCATATTTATTTTGCAGCATACAGAAACTTTCCAGAAGGAGCTTGTGATGACTTCTGACCAAGCATCAATGCAAAATCAACGGCTTCCTAAAGGTTTTGCTTATGTTCCCATTGGTTGTCTTTCCAAAGAAAGATCAGTTGCCCGTGATTTGGAGTCTCGTGAACCACGAGAACCTGGTGGGTAGGACCTAAGAAGAGCCTGTTGGTGCTTGTTCTAATCATGGAGGCGCAATGACAATCCCTGATGTATAATTTTAAGGGAAGTAAATCTTGATCTGTGATTTACTGCCAATGGAAAGAGATCGAAGTCAATCAAAGGGATAGGGGCTGGCTGATGTGCCTATACAACTGAGGCAAGATTCAGAAAGTTTTGATTGCCAACTTTGTATATCTATCTGAGAGCAATTGTACAAATGGTGAGAGTGAGTTTCCATTAATGTATCATGTGGTCTTCCATTGCTTAGCTGGTTGGCCATCTTTGGCTGCCCAGTTAAAGGGAAATATGTAAGCTTGGCTCTTTCCTTGTAGCTGTATATGAGGAATATAGGTATCGACTAGGTTGCAGATTTTGTAAAGGTATTTTGTATATTCTTACCATGGCATCTATCAATAGGTCTCAGCTAATTTTAGGACAACTAGGCTCATGTTTTTAATGGTTTCTGTTTCAGTGTTATTTTATCTCAGATGCTGAACATTGGAAAGTTGATATCAAATATAGCAAATGTTAATTGTAATAACCACAATCCTTGGCTGTGGCCACAATATTTTGTTTTGTGTTGCACAATATTTCCTAACCAAGTAGTTACTAGGTTGTAGTACTCAGTTCCCTCAACGCACTATTGAAAGGAAAATTCTTTAACTTAGTGTCGCTCTTAGGCAGAAGTTTTTTTTTTAAATAATTCTCATTTGTTATTTGTAAAGCTTCCTGAAAAACTGTTACTGCTTCTGTGAAGTTTGCGTGTGGGTTGTCTTTCTGGCAGGTAGCTGTGCAGGGATTAGGTCAAGAGTATATTTGGGATGATTTGCTTCTGATCTATCTGTTTTTTAGATTAAGTACTAGTGGACATTTGCAGCTGACAATACCTTTTCTGTAATTGCAGGAATGATTGAGCAGGATTTTAATTGAAGCCATTAGGTCATGGAAAAATTTTAGCGAGGCGTGGACAGTTTCCAATTCCATCATACTTTGCTTTTGTATCATTTATCTCAAAAATCTCATCTTCACATGACTTTGGATTCATATTAGTCTGCTTTCTTGGCTATAAAGGTGATGTTATGGAAAAATGCATGAACCTTGAACAAGCTATTCTTTCCATGGTTGAGGGTGTGAGTAGTCTAAATGAAATGGCTTTGATTGTCTTCAATCTATGATTTAATCCTGCTTAGTTCCTTTTATTGTAATATATTTCTTCTTTTGTCATGGTTTGTGCAGTGTCAAGTGTTTGTTGGCTTAAGTTGGCAGCTTGGGAATGATAATGCTCTGGGTTCTGGGAGGGTTTGGAACCCGGCCCCTCCGCCAGCATTGAGCGTGAATGTTGTGTGGTTATATCTTTGCTCTCTTATTTCTTGATGGCATGCTTAACATTCTTTATAGATCTATATGATGTTTAATGCTGTGTGTGGTTATATATGATGTTTAATGCTCTGTGTGGTTATAACATTCTTGATGGTATGCTTAACATTCTTTATAGATCTATATGATGTTGTGTGGTTATATCTTTGTTCTGTTATTTCTTGATGGCATGCTTAACATTCTTTATAGATCTATATGATGTTTAATGCTCTGTTTTCTATTACATTTCTTCTATTCCTATGCTGTAATCTCTTGCTGACCATTTCTGTAATAGATATATAATATATTTTGTTTTGCAGACGTGATGTTTCACCTCTGCCAGAATCGTTACTGATTTATATGCCTTGGTTGTTGGTTTTGGGAGGAAGCTTTTTTCGGAAAATTTGAATGGTGGAGGCTGGGAATGCTATTAGGGCATGTAAAACATTGTCTTACCTGTGCAAGTTTAATACATCGGAGTCCTGGTAAGCCTGATGCATCTTTTCACATGCACTCACATTGATGTTATGACGTCTTAGGTGCTAAGTTGTGGAGGGAGATTCAACTTTGGAGTTTAGAAGCTAGTGGTTTGGCGCAAAATCCAGCACCTATATTCACTCCCCAGGCTTCATGCTTGAAAATTTCAATCCACTAATCATTTGCAAATGATTACAATGCCAGATACCGCCAACTAATAACCATAGCTTTTTCTAAGCTAGTTACATATTTTTCAGGCATGAGCAAGCCTTATACACTCTATTTTAAGGCATAATTTTTTTTTTTTCAAATTTCAGCGCAACCAAAATTTGTCCCCATAAATATAAAGAGATACAATGATAAAACAATGAATACATTAAAAGCTTCTTAATGAGCAGAAATAAAATCAGTTGAAGCTTTTTAGAATTGTTGGGAGAAGCTCTTTTGATATGCACTTCAGTTGGAAGTCTAAATTGAATCCCTTTGAGTTGGTTGTTGAAGTTGTATTAAATGATTCCTACTTATTGAATGCTCTTTTGTTTTGAATGTGCTTTTTCTCTCAATTTTTTTTGTGTTTCTTCATCTTTTGAAAGGCCTTTAATGAAGAATAGGTCCAACACTGGTGAAGCGATGGGAAGGTTCGGAAGATGTTTAAGGTTGGAATGGATGGTAAGTAGGTTAATTGGGCTTACTATGCAGCTCAATGGTGGTACAGGAAGTTCTACAAGCTCCAGAAGCTTTGGAAAAAGTAGTAAAGGTCTCAAGTTATTCAATCAATCTGCCCATGGATCGAAGAAAAGCAATGCTTGATATGACTAAGTTGCTCAAGCCTCTCATCTCCTTTCACAACTGCTAAATCCCAGACTCAATTATGCCTTTGAGTCTCCAGCCTCTATGGTTAGCTCTGACAAATGAATGCTCGAGTAGGTCGAGCTGCATGATTCTATCTTCTCACTTCCCTCTCTAGATCCATCACTCTTCCACATAGGCCGGTGATCAAAGCTCGAAGATGTGTAAGCTCATTATTCTACTTGGTCAACATCCGAGTAGAGGTGGAAATGTGAGGCACTAAAGTCATTGACACAGTCGGGGGTGGTGTGTGGGAAATAGAAAGGATGAAGATGGGGATGGTGGGTGTGGTAATAATTTTTTTCTCCTGACAGTGGCTGCAGCTTGGAAGGGAAAGGGATGTTGAAACGTGATGAAGATGGGAGAGGGATGCTTTGATACCAATTGACGCAAGCGGAGATGGGATGGTTGCTGAAATCTAGTTGGATGGGGGTTGATCTCTCTTCTTTTTTCCTTCTTTTCTCTTCTATCAATAGTGGCTAGGGTTCATGTGGATGGAGAAAGGAGGAAGAAGAAAGATGGTAGATGCCTAATTTGGGGTGCTATTGGGTTCAATGGATGACTGTTGAATTTGGAATTGTGTTTGCTTGGACTAGGCTGATAGAATTGGGTTAAGACCCAAGGTTGGATTGGGTTGGATGTGGGGAGTTGACTAGCACGAAGGGAAGAGGAGTCTTAAAGGGTTTAGGACTCTTGGTGGCTTTGGCGTGAGCAAAAAAAGAGGTTAAGGGTGTAGGAATGAAGGGATAAGGAATGATAAGTATGGATGGATGAGAGTCTCACTCTCAATTCAGTCCTTGGCATCGCACCGAGGGAAGATGAATTTCTCTTCTCATGTTGAACACTCACAAAATTCTCAAAACAATCTAATTTCTGAATTTTATTCTTCAATTTTTTCTTTTTATCGAGTAGAATGTTGAAAAAATGAGGACTCTTACAACCAGAATTTTAGGACTCCAACTAAATATGGACTCTTTTAAATCAAATTAATCATTTGATAAAATTAACTGATGAAATTAATTAATAAAATCAACCGACGAAATTAATTGACGAAATTCACTAAACTAACTAAGACTTTCAAATAACTAGGACTCTTTAAAGATACATGGACTAAGAGTCCAAATTAGCTAAGACTCTTTCAAACGATACATAAACTCGATAAACAAGATTCCAAACAATCTAGGACTCTTAGACTCCAAATAAACTAGGACTCTTGGACTCCAAATAAACTAGGACGCTTGGACACTAAATAAGCTAAGACTTCTCCAACGTCATATGGACTCAATGTAATTGACGTTGGAACTCCTTGGACCCAATGTAATTCGGTGCTGGAACTCTTGGCCCCAATATAATTCGGTGCTGAAACTTGGACCCAATGTAATTCGGTGCTAAAATTTTTGGACCCAATGTAATTAGGTGCTGGAACTTTGTGCTCACCTAAGGAGGAGACTCAATCTCTACGCACGTCCCAGTCTTAGGCTCATGCTCCTGCATCAATTTTCTTCTATTGAGAAGAACTTGGCTCCATCGAGTTGGGACTGATTTGAAGAATCCTGGCTTGAATGGGATCCGCAATCTGGTGCGTTGGCATGCAGGTTGATGCACGTTGGAAGATGATCCGCCATTTGGTGTGCACGCAGGTGCGGGCTGATGCGTGCCGGGAGATGATCCGCCATCTAGTGCGCGCGTGGGTTCGGACTAGTATGCGCTGGAAGAGTCCTAGTGGAATTGGGTCGCCAACTAGATGGACATACACGGATGTGTGTTTGGTGCACACGGGACGTAGGTCCGGTGCTCACGGGACACGAGTCCGGGAGGTGGATGGAAGCCTGTTTGCGCGCGGCCGCTATGGCTGCTATGCTCGGTTGCAGACTTCTGTGTAGGTGTTGGGCGTGGCACCGTACATGGATCGGTTAGCCACTGTTTGTGCTTCTCTCAGCTTCTCCAAAAAAATTAGATTATTCTCCTCGAAATTAGATGGCAACGCTTCTAAAATTTCAAAACCAACTTCCTTTGCAATCGACGTGAACATGTCCCTAACTTCATGGCTGATACCAATTATAGGGGCGCAAGTAGACTACGAAAGCACTTTGATGCAACAGACGGGATTTGATACCACTTTTGGTGGCACAGATGAAGGAAGGGGCAGCGATGGAGAAGAATTTCTTGGGAAAGACGATGGTGGGGAAGAAGGGATACCTAGGAGGTTGGGTAGGCTAGATCTCGGAATGAGATTTGTTGCATGTTGAATGTCGCACATCGGTGGATGTTCCTTGGGTAGATTTTCAGGTGTTACATCAAAAAAGTCCTCCAAAATAGACTTAAAATCAGATGGAATTATCTCTAAAATTTCAGATCTAACTTTCTCGCCCTGCCTGCAAGCCGAAAGGACCCTGCAATCTACACAAACGGGTAGATTTGAACATTCTGGTTCCACCGCAGGTGCTTCTTCCTCATTGCTTTTTTCCTCTTCTTCGATCTCAGTGAGTTTAGAAGGAACTGCAGATGTCTCCATGATCTCGTCTTCATCGTAAACCAATGCAAATCATTGGTCTTTGGTAGGGCATATAACAGGAAGGTGTCCTCGGCCGTGCACTTGTAGCAATCAGATTGGCTTCCTCTTTGTGACGTAGGATCTTTGTCTTTCTTGCTGGTCCTTGCTGCTCCTCGATCCAGATATGTACCCCTATTTGCAGAAATTTTAGATCTCATAAAAGGAGGATTACCTCGAGGAAAAGGAACGCCCTTGTTGCTGCTTTCCGGAGATCCTCGCCCAACTTGAGGGTGATGCTATAGTTGTGCCTCCACTGCATCCATCTTTCATGCCATAGCAGCAAGTTGATTGGCAATTTTTGCCAACAATTCTTCTTCTTGTCGATCGTCATGTAGGGACGACTGCTTCTCGTACTTATGATGGTAGAGTACCCAAATTGACGTCGATTGATGGTGTAAGGATGACTGTTTCTCATACAAATGAGGGTAGAGTATCCAAATTGATGATTGGCATTGTAGGGACGGCCACTTCTCGTACTCATGGTGATAGAGTATCCAAGTTGATATTGTTGGCATTGTAGGAATGGTCGCTTTTCATACTCATGGTGATCAAGGAACTTTGCTCTGATACTGTTGCCCAAGGAGACAACCCAAGAGGGGGGGGGGGGGTGAATTGGGTTTTAATTAAATATTGACCAATTAAAAATATAATGAGTAATTAACTAAATCTATTGCAAGCAAATTAGTTAGTTTACTAGATGCAGTGAGTGAAGAGAGAGAAAGAGATAACAACCAATACAAACACAGAAAAGTTTATAGTGGTTCGGAGCCAACTCTTGCTCCTACGTTCACTCCCCAAGCCGCACTTAGGAGTTCGCTATAATCCCTAGGATTACAGCTGGTTGTTTTACAGGCTCACAACTTAACTTGTTGTTTTCACGAGATCACAACGAACTCGGTCAGTTTTCACAGGCTCACCGACTAGAACCATCCGATTGTTTTTCCGGGTTCACAATCAAACCCAGTTGGTTTTTTCCGGTTCACCAACCACAACCTTACACCGTTGGTTTTATCTTTGGCTTACCAACAAACCTTACAACCTTTGATTCAATCCCCTGATTGAATCAAGTAAGAAAAATAAAGGTTGAGAGTTCACAAAGAAAGCTTCTAAAAAAGCAAGTGTGAGAACAATATAAGTAAAGTAGAGTTAGAAGCCCTCTTGAATGTGGGGGCTTCTCGATTTCTAAGTCTCCTCTTGAATGTGTCGAATGATGGAGGACAATAGTAGAGCCTTGAATGCGAAGGAAGCACTTTCAGATTTGAGTTGCATGCACCTCTTCCTTCTTTTTCTTGTATTTACTTCTTTTAAGTTCTTGGTAGTTGAAATGCTTTAATGCTCAGATCAAATAGCTCTCTTGTTTTCTACTACTGTTCACTCTGGCTATTTAAGTGGTTCTATTGGTTCCATTTGAAAAATTAGCTTCGATCTACTTGACTGATCAGAAAGGTATTAGCGTATGCTAGGGTGTTGTTCCAGATCTCCTGAATTAGTACCTTTTGATTCTGAAATAGAGCGTTCTATTAGGGCCCTTCGAGCCGAAATCCGTACCTATAGAACCATAGGATCTGCCCCACCTGTCGAGATGGCTGAAGAACAACCCAAACTGCTAAAGGAGTACGTCACTCCTTCCATTTATACCTCTCCATCCTGTATTCGACTACCTGATGCCACTGCTGCTGTACAGTTTGAAATTAAGTCTAGTGTCATCCAAATGCTTCCCTCTTTTTATGGACTTAACAATGAAGACCCATACAAACATTTAGATAATCCTTGAGATCTGCACTACTGTCAAAATTCAGAACTTCACTGATGATGCTCTGAAACTTAGGCTGTTTCCTTTTTTTCCTTAAGGATAGAGCAAAACAATGGCTCCATTCATTAGAAGCTAATTTCATTCTTTCATGGGCCCAAATGCAACATGAATTTCTAAAAAAATATTTTTCCATAGGAAGAACGAATCAGTTTAGGCATGCTATCACGAGCTTCTCCCAATCTGACGGAGAAGAATTTCACGAAATTTGGAAAAAATTTAGAGACTTACTCCGAAAATGCCCGCATCATCAAATACCTAAATGGCAATTAGTGCAATGCTTTTATGACGGATTGTCTGAACGAAACTGTCAGATGGTTGATGCTTCTTGTGGGGGAACTTTCATGCTTAAGAGCGAGCATGAGGCATGACAGATGTTTGAAAATCTTAATGAAAATAACCTCCACCATGCCTCCTTCGCTCGTCAAGCACCCCCAAATTCTCAAAGAAAAGGGACCATATATGAAGTTAGCCAGTCCATAGGTCTATCCGACAAAGTAGATGCACTGTCCCGCAAATTGGACCAGCTAATGTCTAGAGAACAGCTTCCAAACTTTCCCCAAGCACAAGTTTGTGCTCTCTGTTCTAGTTCATCTCATACTATTTTTGAGTGCCCTTCGGCAGCATAATTTCCTGAATTTGTGCAAGAACACGTAAATGCTGCCCAAACGCAATCCCGACTCGGTAATGATCCATATTCTACCACTTATAACCCGGAGTGGCGCAACCATCCAAACTTTTCTTGGAAGCAGCAGACTCTCAATACCTCCCAACCTTATTCTCAAAATTTTCAACCGTTCCAGAATGTTCATCCGAACCGTCCTCCTACTCACTATTCACAATTTCAACATGTCCCTCCTCCAGCACCCCAAAGAAACACAGCCTTTGAGAAGAAAGTGTTGACCTCCCTTCAAGGTTTGAAAACTATTACACAATTGATGCACTCTCACACACAATCTATCGCCAAGCTAGAATCCCAAATGGGCAACTAGCTAATGCACTGAACAAGCGAGAGGAAGGAAAGCTTCCAAGCCAACCAGTGAGTAATCCTAGGAGACAATACATGGCTCAAGAAAATCAGCTAAATACAATTCATCATGAACAAGCCAATACTCTGACTACCCTAAGGAGTGGATGTGTAGTAGACAATAAGATTGGGGAGGGTAACAATAAGGAAGGTAAAGAGGAGGAGGCCCTGAGAAAATTTTTTCAGAATTTTTTGAAACCTTTAAATATTATATATATTGAACCCTAGGCGTGGGGGTCTTTTATAGCCAAAAGACCCCCCCATGCCTAATACCTAATTTAGCCAATTAATTTGGCTGATAAAATCCTCAAAAAATTCTGGTGATTTGGCAGATAAGAGGAGATAAATATATCCAAATTTCGTGCATCGATCCCTAAAAGATAGAAATTCATGCATCCAAAGTTCAGCCGCAGACCACCCTATTTCATGCACCATATAATCCCTACAAATTAGAAAATTCATATAAATATTTTTAGGAAGATTTGATGTGCCATTTTTATAGAAAATATAGCCCCACACCTCCTCTCTTCTCACGCCAGTTTTTGGCCAAAAATAAATAGGATAGGCATGGAAAATCTTGGGGATAAATCAAGGTGTCATTCTTCTCCAAGAAGGATAAGGATAGGTTCCTAAAATTTAGGGATTCTTCTGATTATTTGGACTCATAATCCTCATCAAATAAGATCTTCTAATTGATTTGGATCAAGCCCAATCTAATTGGGTCAAGTTCCATCAATTGGGTCAAGCTCAATCTACTTGGGTTGAATCCAATTCAATTAGGTCAAACCCTGATGTAGCCCAAATTGAAGCCTATTCAATTTGGCTCAACCTAAGCCCAATTACTCAATCAAATTGAGTTCATTAGCAATCTAATTGCTAATTAATCCTCCAATAATTCAATAATTATTTTAATGCAACTTTTGCTTAGGATAATTTGTCAATCGAATTGACCAAATTACCCCTGAATGATTCTTAATCATCAATCAACCATTTGATCAACCTAGAAACTTCTATGCGTGTGACCCCATAGGTTTGAACCTAAGCCGGTAGCACAAGAACAACTTTTTGTACTAATCGAAATGACCATCTAGCAATGGTACCCAACGTCCGGATAGGCCGAATGATTGCAAAGCAACATTCAAGAACCCTTGGACTATGGTTACCGTATAATTCATCCCTATGACTCCAAATACTCAGGACGACTTCAGAGTTCACTGTCAACTCTTTAATCAGTTCATTCATAATGTGTTTCAACTTTACACATCTTGTGACTCTTCAAAAGGATTATTCTGGCCAAGGTTTTGCTAAATTGAACACAAGGGCATTATCTCCTGTCACCAGGAGGGGTCAATTCTATCTTGACTCACACACCAACTTTGCAAGTACTTGACTGCACCCAGTAACCTTCCGTTACTAAATTAGAAACTCAGATAGTCCGGTACCAAAGTATAGCGAGTTGCTTGCTGGTCACCGTGGTGATCTCAGATCGGAGGGACACATATACCCATATCTACTCGAAACAATCTCTTGACAACAGAGCATTCCGGAACTGGTCACGTTCAGTGAAATGTACCCCTACACTTCACGTGTGTGACATATCAGTGTCTCCATACTCCTTGGTTAAGAGGACAACCAACCTATATGTCACACAACGACATAATCTCGATAATGCTGTCGTCCTAATAACAACATATCATTTGATCGTGAATAGGTTTAAGGACTTGAAGATAAATCCTCCTTTATCATAAAATAAGTCCTAAGGACTTCATCATATAAGAGTTCATTTGAAGATGTACAATGAAATGATGAATAATGCCAAATAACATTTTATTAATTTGTCAATTTATTTACAAAATTCAATCATTAACATACTGACGATTGACTCTTAGGATACAATTCCCAACACATTCTACATGAAAGAGAAAAGTGAATGAAAAATAAACAACGCACGTGCATCGAAGGAGTTCCTGAGAGCATCCAAACAAGCATTGAATCCCTTTGTTTTGGGAAGAAGCACATTTCTGAGGATTGGTAAGCCATTCTCAAATGCAAATTGTTGGCTCTTCAAGCATTTCTGTTCACTGGGATAGGAAAACAAGCAGAGGTTGTATAAATAGAACCCATAGAAGGTGTCATGCAGATATTGCAATTTATTAGTCCAGATGTTGACCAAGCAATCAAAATTGTTGGTTATAATAAATGGAAGAAAAGCTTCTTTCTTCTAGTAATTTATTATGTTTCATAGTTAACATCCTTCAGAAAATGTTATAAGAACTAAATACTAAGAAGGGCAATTATCAAAAATAGAAAAAATTACTTTTTGCATTTCTGCAACAAATGGATGATAAGAGGAAATAGAAAGAAAATATTACGTATAGTCAGTGCCCTCGGGAAAAACTGCAAGCCAGAGTGGATCTTGGGGATCTCTGAAAGCTGAAAGTTTCTTTCACATGATTGACTCATCAACTTCCCACTTTCTCTCCACTGGAATGAACTCAAAAATTTGAAATCCCCAGCTAAATATAGGCAATTTCATCAGACTGCTCTTAAGGATATACTTGATATATCCCAAGCGACCCTTTCTCAATGCAAGATCCCACAAATACATCCAATCAACTTCAGTTCAGTGGTTAGCAAGGAGCAATACACGCTTCTTTTCAGGAACACTTTCACCAGAAAAAACCACCTTTGTCTTATTAATTTTCTCAAACAGAAAAGG
Source organism: Phoenix dactylifera (assembly GCF_009389715.1). Taxonomy (NCBI): domain Eukaryota; kingdom Viridiplantae; phylum Streptophyta; class Magnoliopsida; order Arecales; family Arecaceae; genus Phoenix; species Phoenix dactylifera. The sequence goes on along the minus strand of NW_024067819.1, from coordinate 288,887 downwards.
CCACAAAGATAGCCATGTTCCAAATAGGATGGACGTTGCCTTCCTGCTGTAGTGTACACTGAAAAGCCGCAATAAGAGTGCGGTCACAGGGGCCAAACAAATTAACATCATAAATGCAGTTGAAAGTAATATCACTAAACACAGAACACCCCTGAATACTCTCAAAGGTGTTAAAGGGTGGTGTCTCTGTCTATTTTCTGAATTGAGATGCTCGCAAACCTCCATCTGCTTCCAGTTTCCATTTAAAGATTTGCCTTCATTAGAAGTAGAACCATTCATCTTGAACAGCTAAAATTCCGGTGACAAGTCTAATGCTCCCTGTTCTGATTATGTGAAAAGTCTCCAAGTTAATGATGCCAAATTAAGTGGGCAAAAATTTGGCAGTTCCACTCAAATATGATGGTTGTGCTACATTACTCTGTGCCATAAGGGTAAAATTACATGCAGAATTAGCAAAGCTCGAAATTTTTTTACCCTGCATAATTCAAGAGGGAGGAGAGGATATAAGCATTCTAATTCCATTTTGAACATGACAAGAACCACCAAAAAAAGGCTGTACTAGTGGCTGATTATAAAAAATCAACAACTCAGTATAAATCTGAAAGCAGTAGCTAAGCCAACTTGATATAGAGTTCATGAAGATAACTTAACCCTTCTAAAAGAAAGGTAAGGAAACAAGACAAGTATAAGGTTTTATGAATGACATAGGTCTCAGTTTATAGTAACACATTAAGGTGGTATGTCCAATATCTGGTAAGATTTTGTTAACAGAAAAATATCTTAGTCTTGGCCAACATTTTGATGGCATGCCTGAGATTCAAGCTCACTGCTTCCTAACATTTAAAAGTAAAAAAACTGTAAATAGATGGATGGTTCAGGGCAATGTAAGTTCAGCAAGTAATTGCTCGTTTTTTTTTTTTTTTTTTTTTTTTTTTTTTTTTTTTTTTTTTTTTTGCTAAAAACGGATTTTCATACAGTACGTGTACGAATACACCCAATAAAGTCAAAAAAGACTAACTCACGGAGAGCCAGTGGCAGCTCCCCCTCCCCCACCCAAAAGGTGTACCCTGAATGATGAGCCGCGAAGGCAGCCACCCAGTCGGCTGCCCCATTGGCTTCTCTGAATACATGATGGGCCTGAATGGCCACCCCAACCCCATACATCGTCCCTATATCCCGAACCAAGGGATGGTCTGAGCCCCCACCCCTCAGCTCCTCCTGGATCCAACTGATGACTGTGGCTGAGTCGCCCTCCAAGACAATCGCGCCAGCCTGCAGTACCTGCCTCGCATATCGAAGACCCGCCCAGGCAGCTCGAAGCTCTGCCCCGGGAACCGATGTGCCGAAAATCTGACAGCCTCCTGCTGCCACCACTCTGGAATGCGGGTCCCGTATCACAAAACCCGCACCTCCTCGTGCGCCTCCATCCATGACCGATCCGTCGAAATTGACCTTGAGGAAGCTCGGGGGTGGGGGTTCCCAGGTGAAGAACACCTGCTGAGGAGCTGCCGGAGCAGAGAGGGAACCCCAGGTGTCCCGAGCTATCAGAGGTCTATCTGAAGAAGGTCTGATCTCCAATGCCTGGACTCGCGCGAACTCCGCAACGAACCTCGGTGATACCCTGCGCTCACCAAAGGTGCGGGCGTTCCTCGCCAGCCAGATCTGATGTGCTGTGCAGGTCGCTCGAATAGCCTCCTGACTTGTCCGAGGCCGGGCCAGCCACTGCTGCATCATCTGTACAAACTGAGGCCTCCCACACCAAACCTCCTGCGGGAATCCTGCCCACAGCCATGCCGACCTCGCCCACGTACACTGGAAGAGCACGTGGTCGGTGGACTCCTCAACACTACATGTCCCGCACTCCGCAGGGATCCCCCAACCTCGCCTGCTCAGCACTGCTCTTGTCGGAAGGCGGTCCCATGCCACCTTCCATAAGAATAGTGCCGCCCTCGGGTGAAGCCCAGACCTCCAGATCCAAGCATAGTCCTGCCCCGGCTCATGCTCCTGCAGGATAACATCGGCAAGGTCTCTCAGACTGACACTGGACCGGCAAGAGGTGCCCCAAACCCTAACATCAGGCCCCCCGCAACCTGGCACCGGAAGGGACCGGATCCTCTTGGCTAGACATCCCCCAAACAGCTGACATAGCCTGGTGTCATCCCATACAGACTCTCCTGGGGCCAGGAGATCGGAGACCCGCAACCCCTCCGCTGCCTCAGCATCGATCATGGTCGGCCAGCACCTCAGTGGAACAGTATCCACCCATGGGTCCGTAGTCACATCAATACTCCGCCCATCGCCAATCAGCCACCTGGTATTTGCTGACACCGTCGGCAAATACCTCCCAATCTCCCGCCACATGAAGGAGACTCGTCGCGCTCTCCGTGCCGCCTCTGAGCCCCCACGGCCATATCTAGCCGCCATCACCTGACTCCACAGCCCGTGTGGCTGTAACAAGAACCGAGCTGCATGCCGGGCAATGAAAAGCTCGCGCCGCTCCAGTAGGGACTGTACCCCGAGGCCGCCCGCACTGGTAGGCCGGCAGACATGCTCCCAGGCCACCAAGTGCACCCCGTGGCCTCCGCCGTATGACCCCCACAGAAAACACCGCAGCAGTCGCTCGACCCTCAGCAAGGTCATCTTCGGAACCACGGTGTTGGCCATGAGGTATACTGGCATGGACCCCAACACTGATCTGATCAAGGTCAGTCTCCCCATCATAGATAGGGAGGCCGCTCTCCATCCCTCCAACCTGCGCTCCACCCGCTGCACTAGGTAGGAGCACTCTGCCACCCGCAGTCTGCGGCCTGTGATAGGAACTCCCAGGTAAGTCAATGTCTCCTCCTGCTGAGGTATCTGTAGAATCCCTCGGATCTCCTGTCTGACCCTGCTCTCCGTGCTCGGGCTGAAGTGGACTGCTGACTTGTGGAAATTGACTCTCTGACCTGACGCCGCGCAATAGTCCGCCACTACCCTCCGAAGGACCCGCGCATCAGAAACCCGCGCCCTGGCCAAAAGAAGACAATCATCAGCAAAAAGTAAGTGGGAGAGAGGACTAGCCCCCGGGGCGGGGACATAGGCCTCGAGCTCTCTACGGGCACACACCCTCTGCAAATCACGAGACAAAATGTCAGCACAAAGAATAAACAAATAAGGCGATAGAGGACATCCCTGGCGCAGCCCCATGGTGGACTCGAAGAAAGGGGAAGGGGTGCCGTTGACCAAGATAGAAAACCTTGGCCCCCGGACACACCCCATGATCCAACCGATCCACTATCTGTGGAAGCCGTACGCCTCGAGTACCTGCTGAAGAAATCTCCATCTGATCCTGTCGTAAGCTCTCTCCATATCCAGCTTAATAGCCATCAAGCTACGTCGCTTCGGTGCTCGCTGCAGATCCCACATCATCTCCTGGGCCAGCAGCACATTATGGGAGATGTTTCTGCCAGCTATAAAAGCCCCCTGCTCCTGACTGATAATGCCAGGCAGTAAGGGCTTCATCCTACGGACCATTATTCTGGCCACAACCTTATACAAGGTTGTGCACAAGCTAATGGGTCTGAAGTGGCCTGGCTCAGCCGCCTCCTGACGCTTCGGAATGAGCGTGATGAAGGTAGCCTTCCAGTCATCCGGCATCCTCTCCTGAGAGAAGAAGCACTGAATAGCCTCTACCACTGCTGTCCGAATGATACCCCAATACTGTCGGAAAAAAAACGGGGGGAACCCGTCCGGACCCGGAGCCTTGTCTGGAGCCAAAGCCCAGACTGCCTCCTGAACCTCCTGAGCAGACACTGGTCGGACCAGGGCTGCATTCTCAGTGTCCTCGATTCTCGCATCCATCCTCATGGGATGGTCTCTGTCGCCAGCCTCCTCATCCGCCGTCCATCTGTCACGGAAGAAGTCCAATAAAACCTGGCGAATGGCAGGCTCACCTTCCACCCGATGTTCAGACCCATCTCGCAGCGAGTGGATAGTGCTCCGCTGCCTCCGGATAATCGTAGACCGGTGGAAGAAGCTCGTATTGCGGTCACCCTCATGTACCCACTGAACTCGAGATTTCTGTCGCCAGAAGATCTCGTGCTGCCGTAGCAGTGAGTGGTGGGTCGCTAGAAGCCCCCGGAGATCACCCATGTCAGCCACCGAGAGCTCACCTTCTAGATCTTCTTTCCGCTGTAATTCAGAGATCGCAGTCTCTACCCCCTCTACTCTCCGGAAGATATCACCCACAGTCTCGCGATTCCACCGCCGAAGACGCCTCTTGGCCAATTCTAATTTGCGCGACACCCGGTGCATAGCGTCTCCACGCACCGGGATGCGCCATGCCTCACGGACAATATCCCAGGACTGGGGGTATGATAGCCAAACTTTCTCAAAGCGGAAGGGGCTATGATGACTAGGTCCCGATGGTGTAGAAATCAGCAGGGGACAATGGTCTGAGGCAATCCGAGGTAGGTGACTAACTCTGCAGGTAGGAAAACGGAGGATCCAGTCCGGGGACGCAAAGGCCCTATCAAGACGCTCCCAAACCCTAGCACTGCCAAGCTGATTATTGCACCAAGTAAACTGAGATCCAGAGAACCCTAAGTCCACTAGGCCAGTACGCGACACAAAATCGCGAAACTTCCTCCTGTCCGCTCTATCCATGACGGCTGCCCCGCCCCTCTTGTCGCTCGAGCTCAATAGGCAATTAAAGTCGCCAACTACAACTGTCGGGATGCCCTGGGCTGTAAGGCTGGTAATCTCCTGCCAGAGGACTCTCCTGACCCTATAATCCGTGCTCGCATACACCCCACACAAGACCCATGGGGCAGCATCCGGTGCCGAAACAACCATAACTATCTGTTGGGGGCAGTTGTGGAAAACATCAAAGGTCGCCACCCCTCGCCTCCACAGTAGCAGGATACCTCCCGACAGCCCTCGGGAATCGACTGCGTATGACTCCCAGTCCCTCCCTAAGCGCCGTCTCAAGCGTACAAGCCCCTCACCAGATAGCCGGATCTCGCAAATGAAGCAGATCTCCGGACTATGAACTTGCACTAACCGTTTGAAGGATGACATGAAGGACGGCTTGGCCGCCCCCCTGCAATTCCAGGCTAGGATCCTCATGGGTCACAGTCCACGTAGTCGGCCTCTGACCCATCCTCCCCCTGGGCCGCAGGGCCAGCCTCAAGCATGCTACCTGGGCCCGCCCACTGCTCAGCAGATCCGACCTGCATGACTGCCGACCTGATGCGCTGCACAGCAATCGTGTGGTCCGTGCCTCCTCCCGTCACCATCGGTTCGGCCTGGCACCCCTGCGAAAGCGGCACACTGTGGTCCATGGCTCCGCTCCCACTAGGTGCATCCTCCCGCTGCTCATCTCCAGCCGGAGGCCAAGGGCCAAACCGGAAGACTCCGTCATGGTCAGTGCCCACCCGCACATCCCCAGGCGGAGCCCCACTCATCACATCCAATACTGAGTGGGCCTGTGGGCCGAATACTGCATGGCCCAAAGAAGCAACCGCGGGCTGGGCCGGAAGGCCCAGCGCCCGCAGTTCCCCAACAGGCCGCGCGGCCAGCCGGCCGCGCGCGTCATCGCGCGGGCCCAGCGTATCCTGGGCCCGCTCAACCCCCGCACCGGGCGCTTTCAGCGCGCCCGGCGCGTCCCTAGAAGCCAGCGCGCTGCTGGCGCAAAGCGCGCCAGCAGCGCCGGTTGCGCCAATCGCGTGGGCCACGCCCACGTCGCGGCTCGCACCCCGGCCTGCCCCCACCGGCCTACGGCCCCAGCGCCCGGCCTCGTGGGCCCGGCCGCGCTGGGAGGGCCCGGTTGGGTTCCCTCGGCCCACAGGCACAAGGGCCAACTGGGCCCCCCGCCCGGTGCCCCCCAGTGGGCCAAGGCCCGCCTGCGGCCTGGGCCGCTTTTGGGTTTTGGCCCGGGCCGCAACCACCGGACTGGGCTCAGAGTCAGCCGCGATCGGGGCTTTGCCGAGTCGCCGACTCAGCCCCGGGTCCCCAGACTCGGCCAGGGTGTCATCGGCCGAGTCCACCAGGAGGTCGAAAGAGGCATCCGGGTGGCCGTCCCCCCCAACGGCTGGCAGGGGCCGGCGGCGAGCCACCTTCGCCGGCTTCTGCCAGCCCTCGGTGTCCGCCGGTGACACCGGCGAAGTTGGCCGAGCCGCCGGGGACATCGGCCGAGTCGAGGCCAACCCGGGCTCCGAGTGCGCCTCGGTCGTCTTCCCCGACCCCGGAGGCCGGTTCTCCCGCGAGACACGCTGCCGTGTCGCCACCATCCAGGGACCGTAGATCGGTCCCTGTACATTCTCCCCGACGCCCGGAGCAGGCTGGGCAGGCCCGCCCCCTGGGTCCACCGCCGCCATAGAGGCAGAGGCCGAACGCCCCGATCCCGAACCCCCCTCAGCGGTAGCGGTCGCCGGATAGCGGCAAGCCGCTACCTGGTGGCCCATACGCCCACACCGGGAGCACACCGGGGCGTTTTCGAAGACGAAGGGCTGCCATCGCACCTTCGTCTTCCCCTGGATAAGCACTCCCGGCAGCAATGGTTTGGTGGTGTCAACCACCACCCTCACCCGGGCGAAACCCATCGCCTGCCGCTGCTCTGTGAAGCTGTCCACTGCTACCGGCCGGCCCGCCCGAGCGGCTATGAAGAAGATGGTCGACGTCGACCAATATTCCGGCGGCAAACGGGGTAGACGGAGCCACACCATCGCCGTCTGCACAGCCTCCTCCCCGGGTTCAAAATCCGGCACCCATGGGGTCATGGCGAGGAGTTGCCCGGCCACCACCCACGGGCCCCCGCTCAACGCCCGGTCCCGGTCCTCCGTCGACCGGAACCTCAGGGCGAGGTAGCCGTCCGCAAGCGGGACGGCCACCACCTCTGTCAGTTTGGTCCGAGCGGCGACTTCCTTCGCCACCCAGTCGGCTGGGACACGACGGCCGAAGCTCCGGACCACCGCAGCCCGCCCTTCCCATTCGAGCCGGGCCGCCGCGATCGGCTCCTCCGGAGGATGCAACACCTCCGGGAAGCAGCGGCTCAGCCGCTCGACCTCCGCGGCCGTGGGCCATTGAGTCACCCACGGCCCCGGCCTCGTCCAGGCTCCAGACCCCTTACCAGTGCCTCTCGCCGCTCCCCCCGTTGCCGTCCCCGTCGAATGATTCGTCCTCCGATCCATTGGGCGCCCTGCAAGGAAGAAGACAGTGAGATCCGTCGAGCCGTAAGCTTGTACCGTCGCACGTCCCGCCACCCGGATGGATGACCGGCCTCCCGCGACGCCGTAGACCACTTCGCCTGGGCCGGCGTTAACACCGACGGGCAGATCTCCGGCAGGAAACTATCCGTTGGATGTTTCCCCAGAGCTCTGTTCCCTGTAGGTTCTGGTTAGCTCTGCTTCTTTTGATTGAATCTATATGGAGCTAACATAATTGCTCGTTGATATTCAATAAATTAGCGCACACATTTGTAATACCTGGGAGATACCTAAGTTTATCATGAAGAAAAAACAACTGAAGAGGCAATACTGAGCATACTTATTCATGAAGAATTCATTATAAAACAATTAACTTCAGGGGCTTGGGTGGACCAAACACAAATTCATTAAAACCTTTTATAAACTTTCTCCATTTCTTGTAAATCAAGCTACCAAATATGTTTATACCAAAAAAAAAAAATTCTAATTCCACCTGCAAACCAATGGCATCTATAATAATGTGCCCAAACATGGAAAGCTCATAACCTGACCAAGTAGAGGAAACAAGAGTCCCGTAACATGACCCAAAATAATCTACATTCTGTTGTCATGATGTGATGGAGATATTTTAGATTGTAATCTTCTAATGTTGTCAGATTATTAGCTTCTGTTGAACAACTCTCGTCCTAGAGATATAATTGGACTGAAAAAAAGAAACCATAATATCTAATTAAATAAGCTGTATTGATGAAAGCAAAAAGAGCAAATCTCTAAGTGCAAGAAGAACGACTAGACATGCTTTAGGCACGTCAATAATGTATCACCATTGTCAACTACTGTTATTTAGAAAGAACTAGCTATAATGTACATGCAAATGCAGATGGCTACTACTAAAGGATTTGGAGTAAATTTTAAAAATATTATAGCACATAGAATTGTGATAAGCTTAAGCTTTGTGATGACCAACAAATCACTATGAATTTGGATTTTGGAGAACATGGAACCTTTATTATTCATAGAATCATGGAAATCTCAACTCAAGGAGAGTCTCTCCCTTGGGCTCCTCTTTCTCAGAATCCAGTAGTTAGTATCCTTTTTTAATAAAAGTTTAGCATGATTTTAAATATCTAAAAGAGAAATCTATTTAGGGTCATTATTGGAATTGAAAACATGAAAAATTTAGCTGCTTTAATATAGTGATAGGGTGAGAATTGACACTATGGGTATCTCATTAAATACATAATCTGAACCATGCATATTTCTAACCTGCATATTTTGGAAGTTAGCCATCATCAAATAGCCTGAGTGCCATAGACATATCATGCATGAGAGTCTCAACATGGATGGTAGTAAAAAAAGTTGAATGGGAAGGAGAACAGCTAACATATGCTTGAACCAAAAACTAATAGTTTGCCTTTGATGTTTCAAATGCCTTCTTATTCAAGAAATTTGCCATTGGACTAGAAAGAATTTCCAATAAAACGCAGCCCTGATCTTATCTTCAAACATAATACCCATTTAAACATTGCAGATGCTTTCCTCTCCCCCTACTTTAAGTATAATTAGCTTGAGAAAAGAACAATAAGAATACAACGATCAGCATAAGTTCGTTGTACAAAATCACGATAATCATGAAAAAAATGTTCTATTCGGGGGACAATAACAAAGGAAAGGATGAAGACAGAAAACTACTTGGCTACCAATGTTCACTTCAACGTAGTTTGAACAAAGAATTTGCCAGACAAGCATATCTTTCAAACAATCTAGATTTTACCCAATCAATGCCGTTTGAACAAAGAATTCGCCAGACAAACATTTCTTTCAAACAATCTAGATTTTACCCATGTATCAAGTCACAAACAACAGCAACTCGACTAGAAACATAAATTTTACCCAGAAATGCCGGTAAAAGTAATCGAACTGAAAGAGTAGATGCCCTATAAGCCAATCATTTGATAGGTTTCTCTTTGTAATCCTCCAAATCATGTACTTTGACATTCGATATATATCAATAAAGGCATTGTGTTTCATCATTTGCTGCTTATCTGTTTTATTATTGGATGATGAACCCCATAAATTAGGACATTAGTTTTAGGGTTATGATGAGATCATACCAGTAAGACCTAAAATTTTAAAATCCTAATTTAGAATATTTCCAGTCAAATTGGTATATTGAGTCGGGGATCAATATTACTGGAAAGACTGGCACATGTTATGTATGCTCGATGTAGAGGGTGATTGAACTCACAATCACTTGTGTGAGACACTAATACAAAGATGTGGGTGCTCATTAGAGGAATGAGTTCACTGAAATGACCAGCCATGAGAACATCTTATGGATTCTTACTTAATTGTCAAAAGATGGTTCTCATAGTGGGAGTTGTGCAAGTGATCCTTAGACCTGAGATCACCATGGTACCTTGTGCACTTGAACCTATATTTTGGTTTACCCTCATTCACGACATTGCGTTGTGTACGGGGTATTCTGGATATGGTGGATTTTGTACGAAGGTTGCGAGTAGGTCAACAAGGAATCAGTCAGTTCTAGTAAGAGAAGGTAACATCCTGCTTACTCTAATCTTATGATGATTCAAGAAGCCTTTGATCAAAGCAAAATGAAAATTAGAAAGAGTTTCTAATGTTTCATTGTTTAAATTATCATATAAAAGATTGAGAGAGATATGAATAAGTGATTGAGTTTGATATTGATCCATACTCATGCACTTATTCAGGATGTAGTATAACTGAGGGATTGAATTGCATGGTAACTTGCCATTGAAGGGTATGTTTGGATTTGTCCAATACATTCCTCATCTTCCGGGTAGACATGATACGTTGCTAGACGTCAATCATATCTTGTGGGTTGATCGGATCAAAGAGTTTGATTAGATCAAAGCATCAGAAAGGTTCTGATTGCTAAGTCAGGTTTAGCACTAAATTGAACCTAAATTGGATTAGAGGTATTCTAATCAGGTTAGGTCAACTTGCACATGCACCTACTGCTGGCTAAGATAAGGAACCCAATGGGTCACACACAAGGAAATTGATCAAGGGTCTAATTGGATTGGATCATGTTTGCAAGATGAACATGCTAGCACGTGTTGCAAACCCTAGCTCCTAATTCAAATTAAATTCGAATTTGATTCTTAGGTTAGGTTGAACTAATATGATTAGATCATGACCTAATATGGGTTAGCCAAGAGTTGGAACCCATTTGGCTTTAATTAGACCTGATTTGATTAGGTTTAATGTTTTCTTTAAGTTGGTTAAACCCAATTGGATTGGGTTTGATAGGGCCTTCACTTCTGGACCATTGGATCACTCCCTGGATGAAGGATCTGGTCCACTGGTTGGCACCTTCATCTAGACCATTGGATGGATTCCTGGATGAAGGATCTGGACCATTGGTCAGCGCCTGAATCTGGACCACTGGATGGCTCTCTGGATGAAAGATCTGGACCGTTGCTCAGCGCCTGAATCTGGATCATCGGTGATGGCATCTTGCTTCTGGACCATTGGATGGCACCCTGGATGATGATGCCTTGATCTGGACCATTAGATGGTGCCTAGATCTGGACCATTGGCTTTGGTTCCTGCATTTGGGCCCTTGGATCATAAGAATTTAAGAGGGAGACATGAGAAAGAAGTTGATACACCCTTCTCCTTAGCACCCCATCATGATGGGATGCCTCTCTTGGCACATGCCTCATCATGATGAGGTGTGTGGATGAGATGCATCCCTTTATGATGCATCCCTCCATCTTTTATAAATAAGGAGGTGTCTTGGGGTTCTAAAGATCATCAAAGAAAAAGTCTCTCTTTCTCTCTCCCTTATCCCTTCTTTTTTACAAGCCTCTCTCTTTTGTCCTAACCCAAGACAAGAGGGTCTTCTTTAGGACAAAGAGGGTAGTGAATGTTTTAGAGGTAGAAAGGAAGAAGGAAGTGAAGGAAAATCAGCCAATTAAATTCTTTGGAAGGATTGAACAATTAGAATTAAGTTTTGGTGGAGTTAGAGTCTTGAACCCATTCCTGTGTGGATCAACATCGGAGGGTGAACATTTGGGCACCTTAAGACATCTTCAGACATATTGGATATAGCGTGATAGGTATTCTTCTATACCAAGATTATATTTTCTACATTATTTGGTTATACTATTAAGGCGATCTTGGCTTATTAGGATTTCATATAATGGGTTTTATAAGAAAATTTTATAATCCCATATCTTCCGCTGCGCCCTAGGGCACTGGAAAACCCAATAGTGGTATCAGAGCCACCCTTAATCAGTTTAACCAAATAATAATACATGCTATTATCTTGATGCTATGAGATAGCTAGGTTGTTTGTATGCATGATTAGTTTATGCTATGAGATAGTGTTATATTCATGTTGTAGCACAGAATAATTGCTAGTACTAAATTATAGAATGTGCAATGAGACCAATATAGTAGTATGAAAACTTTGGGCTAACCCATTCTGGAACAATCGACTCAGTTGGTGTCTAGGAAGGAAGCCACAAGTGGTTACTTAATTAAGACCTCACTCTCTGAGTGAGGGGTGCCTCCCACCTGCTTTTCTGGCCAATTATTTGATTGTCTTTTATGGTTGAGCTTAATGTTAGTAAGATACTACTATTTGAAAGCCCTCACTAAATTCATAATTAAGTCGTAGTGTTAATTGCTTTAAGCTGAGCCATTCTGAATCAATTGACTAAGTTGGTGTCTAGGAAAGAGGCTACAGGTGGTTATTTAATTAGGACCTTACTAAGTAAGGAGAACCTCCCATCTGCTTACCTGGCCAACTATTTGATTGACCTCCATGGAAAAGCTAATTGCTGATATAACACTATAAAGGTCCTTCCTTCATGCTTAGATATTATTATGTCAATATCTACGCTAGCTTGTTGTGATTCCCACAAGGCTAGTATTAGGGATTGATATTCTAATATCTTGGTGCATATAATGCATATGGCATATTTTAATATGTTGCCTTGTTGTGATTCCCACAAGGGCAGCATTATTCAAATATGACTGTATAAAAATGAAGGGTTTGACTTAACTAGACACAATAGTTTGTTGTGATTCCCACAAGACTATATGTGTGCTAGAGGACAGAATAAAGTTGGGAATTGCATGGGATGCAATTGGAAAGAGTTTCCTACCTTTGAACTTATAAGGGCTTGTTGTGATTCCCACAAGGTCTTTTATAAGGAATTTGGATCCCAACCCCACTAAGAAAATTAGTGTTTTCTCGTTCATCATACTTGAGAGTTATGATATTCGATAAAAATAGTGGAAGTAACAATTAGATAAAAGTCCTTGTCTGATTGAATACATGTCATCATGATTGGTCTGCTTATATTAGTGTTCTTTGTAATTATAGATTAATTCTGCAAAAATAGCATCTTCACTCTCACTTAGAGGTATCTTAGATACAAACAAATTGACTGGTTCCAACTATGTGGACTGGTTGAGGAATTTAAAGATTGTTCTCACACAAGAAAAACTTTCCTACATTCTTGAAACCCCTGACCTAGGGTCAGCAGGGGAAGATGCAACTGAGGAGGAATTGGCCACATATCGTATGTGGAAAAATGACAGTTTGACTGTCAAATGTATCATGCTTGCTTCTATGAATAATGAATTGCAGAGGCAGCATGATAGCATAGATACTCACTCCATACTCCTTAACTTGAAGGAGTTATATGGTGAGCAGAGCAGAACTGCTAGATATGAGATATCTAAGCAGTTGTTCCGTGCTAGAATGATCGAGGGATCGTCTGTGCAAGACTAATGTTTAAAGGTTATAGACTTGATCACTCGATTGAGTCAACTTGGCTTTGCTATGGACAGTGAGCTCAGTCAGGATTTGATCCTGCAATCACTACCCGACTCATTCTCGCAGTTTGTCGTGAATTATCACATGAACAAACTGAATTCCTCCCTGCCTGAGCTTCTAAATATGTTGAAAACAGCAGAGTCTCACATCAAGAAGGACAAGGGTCCGATCCTTCTTGTTGGTGAGAGCTCAAAGAAGAAGTCGGGCAACAAGGGTTCAAAGAAAAAACTAAACCCTAAGAGTCGCATCAAAAAGAAGAAGGGAAAGAAAATCTCTGGACCCGGTACCTGTTTCCATTGCGGCAAGACGGGGCATTGGAAAAGGAACTGCAAGAGCTTTCTTGCAAGTGTAAAGCCTGATGCAAGTGTTGCATCAAAAGGTATGTTTTTATTACATGCCAATATGACATTAAGTTCTTCTGATTCTAATTCATGGGTATTGGATACTGGTTGTGGTCTCACATATGCAAATTTTTGCATGGACTGCAGAAAATTAGAAGTCTGAAGAAAGGTGACTTCGAGCTATATGGCGCTGGAGGAGAATCCATCCAGGCTGAAGCTGTTGGCACCTACATACTAGAGCTACCCTTCGGGAAGTTCTTGAAGCTAGAAGACTGTTATTTTATGCCAAAAATTATTAGAAATGTAATTTCAATTCCTTTGTTGCTTAAGAAAGGATTCGAAATAAATGGAAAGAGCAATGGTTGCTCTATTTCTTTATCTAATGAGTATTATTGTCATGGCACTATGGAAAATGGTCTTTTAGTATTATGTCTTAATAATGTTATATTTCATATTGGCAAAGATAATAAAAAAAAAGAAAAAATATTAATAATACCCTCCTCTGGCATTACCGATTAGGTCATATTAGTGAGACAAGGTTACATAAGTTGTATAAAGATAAATTTTTTGACCCTTATGATTTTGAATCATTAGGAACTTGTGAATCTTGTCTTATGGGTAAAATGACCAAGTCTCCATTCTCGGGACATGGAGAAAGGGCAAGTGAGTTGTTAGAACTCGTGCACACTGATGTGTGCGGTCCTATGTCAACTCAAGCTAGAGATGGATACTCTTACTTCATCACATTTACTGATGACTTGTCAAGGTTCGGTTTTGTGTATCTAATGAAACATAAATCCGAAGCCTTTGATAAATTTAGAGAGTATCAAAGTATGGTCGAAAAACAAACTGGAAAGTGTATTAAAATCCTTCGATCTGATCGAGGAGGAGAATACCTTTCTAGTAAATTTTTAGACTATCTTAAATTAAAGGGTATACTCTCTGAATGGACACCTCCATATACGCCACAATTAAATGGTGTAGTTGAAAGGAGAAATCGTACCTTATTAGATATGGTACGGTCCATGATGTGCTTCACAAATCTTCCAATATCCTTCTGGAGACATGCTCTAGAAACTGCTGCATTAGTATTAAATAGAGTACCATCTAAGTCTGTATCTAGCACTCCATATGAGATATAGAAAGGAAAGAAACCTAATCTTAAGTATCTTAAGATATGGGGTTGTCATGCTTATGTCAAAAGAAATTTTGGACATAAGCTAAGTGCTAGATCGGACAAATGTATAGTTGTAGGTTATCCTAAAGACAGTTTAGGATATATCTTCTATAATCCTACCGAACAAAAGGTATTTGTTGCTAGGCATGCCACTTTCTTGAAAAAAGAGTTTTTCTTAGAAAAGGGCAAGGATAGAAGAATTGAACTTGATGAAGTTCAAGACCTACAAGGTGAGACACATAATAATCCTCAACCAGATGTACCGATGGAAGAGGTACAACCACCACACACTACTCCTTTTCGAAGGTCAGAAAGAGTGCGAAATGTACCTGAGAGGTATGGATTTATCATTGAGAATGATGAAGCCCACATCGTTGATAACGATGACCCTCTGACCTATTCGGAAGCTATCAAGAGTAGGAACTCTGACAGATGGTTGGACGCCATGAAATCCGAGATAGATTCTATGTATACAAACCAAGTGTGGACTTTGGTTGATGCACCTGAGGGAGTGATTCCAATAGGGTGCAAATGGGTATATAAGAAGAAGATAGGAGCTGATGGCCAAGTAGAAACCTATAAGGCCAGGCTAGTGGCAAAAGATTTCAGGCAAAAACAAGGTATTGATTATGATGAAACTTTTCGCCAGTAGCTATGCTCAAATCTATTCGGATTATGCTTGCTATAGCTGCATACTATGATTATGAGATCTGGCAGATGGATGTCAAAACCGCCTTCCTTAATGGTCACCTTGAGGAAGAGGTCTATATGACACAGCCAGAGGGATTTGTCTCAAGAGGGAGAGCAAATCAAGTATGTAGGCTTAAGAAATCCATTTATGGATTAAAGCAGGCATCTAGGAGTTGGAACATCCATTTTGACATGATAGTCAAAGAGTTTGGCTTCATTAAAAATATAGATGAACCTTGTGTGTACAAGAAGACTAGTGGGAGTGCTATTGTCTTCTTAATATTATATGTGGACGATATATTGGTCATTGGAAATGATGTTCCAATGATGCAATCAGTCAAGACTTGGTTATCAAAGAAATTTTCTATGAAAGACTTGGGTGAAGCATCCTATATACTTGGTATAAGGATCTATAGAGATAGATCTAAAAGGATGCTAGGTTTGTCCCAGTCTAGGTACATAGATAATGTGCTGAAGAGGTTCAGCATGGATGGAAGTAAGAAAGGTTTCTTACCCATAGGACATGGCATACAACTCTCTAGGAAGATATCTCCTAAGACATCTAAAGAGAGGAATAGAATGAGTTCTATTCCCTATGCTTCGGCAGTAGGATCGATCATGTATGTTATGTTATGTACCAGGCCTGATGTAGCTTATGCCTTGGGTATGGTAAGTAGATTTCAGGCAGATCCCGAGGAGGATCATTGGAAAATTGTGAAAAGCATTCTCAAATACTTGAGAAGGACTAGAGATGTTTTTCTGATTTATGGAGGATCAGAATTGAAACTAGAAGGCTATTCAGATTCTAGCTTTCAATCTGATCCAGATGATAGCAAGTCAATCTCTGGATATATCTTCACTTTGAATGGTGGAGCTGTGAGTTGGAAGAGTTCCAAACAGCAAACTGTAGCTGACTCAACTACTGAGGCAGAATACATAGCTGTTAGTGAAGCTGCTAAGGAAGCAGTCTGGATGAAGAAGTTCATCACAGAGCTGGATGTAGTTTCTGAGATTGCCGGACCAGTCCCAGTTTATTGCGATAACACTGGAGCTGTTGCACAGGCTAAGAAACCAAGGTCTCATCATAGATCCAAGCACATTTTAAGACGCTTCCACCTTGTTCGAGAGATAATCGAAAGACAAGACGTCAAGATTGAACGAGTAAACACAAAGAACAATATAGCAGACCCATTTACTAAAGCTCTACCAGAGCAGCAATTCAATCGTCACCTCGATTGTATGGGGTTAAAATATAAGGGCGATTGGCTTTAGTGCAAGTGGGAGATTGAAAGAGTAGATGCCCTATAAGCCAATCATTTGATAGGTTTCTCTTTGTAATCCTCCAAATCATGTACTTTGACACTCGATATATATCAATAAAGGCATTGTGTTTCATCATTTGCTGCTTATCTGTTTTATTATTGGATGATGAACCCCATAAATTAGGACATTAGTTTTAGGGTTATGATGAGATCATACCAGTGAGACCTAAAATTCTAAAATTCTAATTTAGAATATTTCCAGTCAAATTGGTATATTGAGTCGGGGATCAATATTACTGGAAAGACTAGCACATCTTATGTATGCTCGATGTAGAGGGTGATTGATCTCACAATCACTTGTGTGAGACACTAATACAAAGATGTGGGTGCTCATTAGAGAAATGAGTTCACTGAAATGACCAGCCATGAGAATATCTTATGGATTCTTACTTAATTGTCAAAAGATGGTTCTCATAGTGGGAGTTGTGCAAGTGATCCTTAGACCTGAGATCACCATGGTACCTTGTGCACTTGAAGCTATATTTTGGTTTACCCTCATTCACGACATTGCGTTGTGTACGGGGTATTCTAGATATGGTGAATTTTGTACGAAGGTTGCGAGTAGGTCAACAAGGAATCAGTCACTTCTAGTAAGAGAAGGTAACATCCTGCTTACTCTAATCTTATGATGATTCAAGAAGCCTTTGATCAAAGCAAAATGAAAATTAGAAAGAGTTTCTAATGTTTTATTGTTTGAATTATCATATAAAAGATTGAGAGAGATATGAATAAGTGATTGAGTTTGATATTGATCCATACTCATGCACTTATTCAGGATGTAGTATAACTGAGGGATTGAATTGCACGGTAACTTACCATTGAAGGGTATGTTTAGATTTGTCCAATACATTCCTCATCTTCCGGGTAGACATGATACATTGCTAGACGTCAATCATGTCTTGTGGGTTGATCGGATCAAAGAGTTTGATTAGATCAAAGCATCAGAAAGGTTCTGATTGCTAAGTCAGATTTAGTACTAAATTGAACCTAAATTGGATTAGAGGTATTCTAATCAGGTTAGGTCAACTTGCACCTGCACCTACTGCTGGCTAAGATAAGGAACCCAATGGGCCACACACAAGGGAATTGATCAAGGGTCTAATTGGATTAGATCATGTTTGCAAGATGAACATGCTAGCACGTGTTGCAAACCCTAGCTTCTGATTCAAATTAAATTCGAATCTGATTCTTAGGTTAGATTGATCTAATATGATTAGATCATGACCTAATATGGGTTAGCCAAGAGTTGGAACCCATTTGGCTTTAATTAGACCTGATTTGATTAGGTTTAATATTTTCTTTAAGTTGGTTAAACCTAATTGGATTGGGTTTGATAGGGCCTTCACTTCTGGACCATTGGATCACTCCTTGGATGAAGGATCTGGTCCACTGGTTGGCACCTTCATCTGGACCATTGGATGGATTCCTGGATGAAGGATCTAGACCATTGGTCAGCGCCTGAATCTGGACCACTGGATGGCTCTCTGGATGAAAGATCTGGACCATTGCTCAGCGCCTGAATCTGGACCATCGGTGATGGCATCTTGCTTCTGGACCATTGGATGGCACCCTGGATAATGATGCCTTGATCTGGACCATTAGATGGTGCCTAGATTTGGACCATTGGCTTTGGTTCACTGCATTTGGGCCCTTGGATCATAAGGATTTAAGAGGGAGACATGAGAAAGAAGTTGATACACCCTTCTCCTTAGCACCCCATCATGATGGGATGCCTCTCTTGGCACATGCCTCATCATGATGAGGTGTGTGGATGGGATGCATCCCTTTATGATGCATCCCTCCATCTCTTATAAATAAGGAGGTGCCTTGGGGTTCTAAAGATCATCAAAGAAAAAGTCTCTCCTTCTCTCTCCCTTATCCCTTCTTTCTTACAAGCCTCTCTTTTTTGTCCTAACCCAAGACAAGAGGGTCTTCTTTAGGACAAAAAGGCTAGTGAATGTTTTAGAGGTAGAAAGGAAGAAGGAGGTGAAGGAAAATCAGCCAATTAAATCCTTTGGAAGGATTGAACAATTAGAATCAAGTTTTGGTGGAGCTAGAGTCTTGAACCCATTCCTGTGTGGATCAACATCGGAGGGTGAACATTTGGGCACCTTAGGACATCTTCAGACATATTGGATATAGCGTGATAGGTATTCTTCTATACCAAGATTATATTTTCTACATTATTTGGTTATACTATTAAGGCGATCTTGGCTTATTAGGGTTTCATATAATGGGTTTTATAAGAAAATTTTATAATCCCGGATCTTCCGCTGCGCCCTAGGGCACTGGAAAACCCAACACGAACATGAGACCTGATCATATTTTTTTTTTATAGATCTCAGCCGTTTTGTAAATCCATCTTATCTCAACTATATATGTCGAGGGATTTACATGCGGCTTGAGTTGCCCCACCACCAGTCTATTTGCTTGCTTATAGGTAATGGATGCAAGGAGATGAGACAGAAACCTAAGGCGACCGGAGCTCTGGTCGAGTTCGGAGGGCCGAGCAAAGAAGCAGCAGCAGTAGCGACCGCGAACCTCAAAAGCCGTGACGGAGATAAAGAAAAAGTATCAACCAGTTCAGTTGAAAACTAGGGGCACATACTCCCACCAATCCTTTTCTTTGTACGCTCCGTCGAGTAGTGCAGGTAAAAAATTTAAAATCTTCCTCCTCGGTTGCTTTTGAGTTTTTCTTCTTATTGGGGATGGTTCAACTAACACTTCTCTATTTTTTCTTCTTCGAGTCCAGCTGCTCCTTTAACTCTTATCCAACCTGACTCTGATACCAAATAAGTTGTCACGCCCCCGGCCCGAGATCGCGAGCCAGGGGTCGTGCCAACCGCCGTACATCCGTAGGAAACTCTCCCCACGAGCATGCAAGGCATCTAAACCAAATATCTCAAATATATAACTAAAATAATTCAACTGAAATAAATGCAATCTTATTCCATTGACTGACACAAATTATAAAGTTTCACAGTTCTCAATGCGCAGCAGAACACTAAAGATAGAACATTAACTTAAATAAAACCTAATCTAAGATAACTTGTATCATAATTCTTGTATTCACTCTCCCATATTGTAAAACCCCGGATCGAGCTAATTCTTCGGATCTGTAAAAACAGTAAGAAATCGTATAATGAGCTAGACAGCCCAGTAAGTAATAAACACCTTAACTAGTCAATTCATATAATAAGATAAAATATAAATACAAATTACGATGAATCAACATAATAACATAATCAATTCCTTTTCAAGCACAAATTCATTGAAATCCATATCTTTCAAATATCCACATACATAATCATAAATCTGATTCGAAATAAATCACATTCATCTCATCAGCCTTTAGCTACGACCACACTTATACCCTGTGGCTAGGCCAGAAACAGAACCGCACTTATACCCTGCGGAGTGGGCCAGAATACTGCACTTATACCCTGCGGAGTGGGCCAGAATACCACACTTATATCCTATGGTGGGGCCAGAATTGCCAATGCATAACCCACTATTGGCAGGGTCCAGAACATAGCCAGGCTGAGAGTTCTAAATCTGATGCACATCA
The DNA here is from genome assembly GCF_009389715.1 of Phoenix dactylifera. Classification (NCBI taxonomy): domain Eukaryota; kingdom Viridiplantae; phylum Streptophyta; class Magnoliopsida; order Arecales; family Arecaceae; genus Phoenix; species Phoenix dactylifera. The sequence goes on along the minus strand of NW_024067819.1, from coordinate 268,769 downwards.
AAATTCTTTTGTAACATAATAAATATATCATAATCCGATCTAAATATGCATATACAATACAAGAACAGTAATATAACAATAGTCCGAAAAATATTATTCCAATTCACATATCCATTGTTCATTCAAAGCATCATCTCGTAAAATTCATAAATCACATATAAATTCATTAACAATTTATTCGATGCAAAAATAATATTATATAAATGAAGAGTCTAGCGAAGGCAGTTCATTACTTACATTGAACGCGATCCCCAATAAATCCAATTAATCTCACAAATTTCTCGCAGAACCTAATATCCAAAAATTATATTTTTCTTTTAAAATTCATCACAATGTATATAAAAACTTAAATTTAATATTTTTTCATGGCCGACCCTGCAGAAGTGCCTAGCACCCCGAGTTCGGGTTCGGGTTTGGGTTCGGGTTCATACCCGTAGACCACCCTCTTTCCTTTATTTTACTATTATTATTATTATTATTTTCTTTTCTTCCTTTTTTTTCTTTTTTTTTCTTTTCTTTTCTTATCTTTTCTTTTCTTTTCTTTCCTTCCCTTTTCTTTCTTTTCTTCTTCTCCAGAAGCTTCTCCCGACTTCATCTCCTTCCCTCCCCTTTCTTTCTTCTTTCTTCTTTTTCTTTCTCCTCCTCCTCCTCTTCTCCCGACATCTTCTCCTCCCCCCTTTCTTTCTTCTTCTTTCTCCTCCCACGAAGGGAGGTCGGCGAGCTCGGAAGAAGCCAAGTTGAGGCCAGCGGCGCTCGCGATGGCCGGCCCGCTCCTTCCCGCGGAGGAGGCATGCAGACGGGAGGAGAAGAAGACCCCGCGACGGTCATCCTTCTCCTTCTTCCCTCTCTTCTTCTTTCTTTCTCTTTTTTTTTATCAAATGGTACTGCAAAGAGATAAAGATTAGGATTCCTTACCTCAGCCTCGGTGAAGGTCCGCCGGCTTCCTCCCTCTCCAGCGGCTCCTTCCTCTCCAGCGGCAATGGTGGAAGAAAGGGTCGTCCGTGCTGTGGCTCGGCTCTCTCTTTCTCTCTCTCCCTCTCTCTCGGTCGACAGCCCAAGGAAGAAGAACCCCCAACCAGGAAGGGACTTGGGTTTGCGGCTCCTCTTCCAATGGCTTCAACGAGAGGAGGAGAAGCCCTAAAAACAACCAGACGCCGGCTTCTTCGGATCCCCCCTTCTTCACGCCCCCTCACGTGCGACGCACGTGAGGCCAAAACCTTGGGGCTGCCGGTCCACTGGACCGGCTCAGTTCCAGGGTCTCACAGTTCAACTAACACTTCTCTATTTTTTTCTTATTCGAGTCCAGCTGCTCCTTTAACTCTTACCCAATAATCGTTGATCTTGTGATGTCCCATATGATGTAGAAAATGATTATTATAGATATTAGATAAAATTAACTCATAAGATATTTCACCTACCGAATTAATATTGAAGTTTTTGAAGATCTCTGTGAGCATCAGATTGTAGGATAGTGAAGTCTTTGTTCTTGAGACAGCATTATGCATTTTCTATATTATTAGAGCTAGAAGAGTAAGGGACACTTCTTTGATGATGTGGAACAAAATGCACATTTCCCTCTCAAAAACAATCTCAAACCTTCTAAACTTTGGGCAAAATATCATACTAACTATGTGATGTAGTAGTCTCATTTCTATGCTGAGTTGTCTTTCTTTGATTGTAGCATTTTTATTCACTACTTTGCTTTCCAAAATGCTCTATATGGCATTTAATAGATCCTCAACCTTGTCCGGTAAGTTGCCTTGGTTGGGCATCTGAAGGATTCATTCGAGAATATGATCATTCAATTCAATGCTGACATTTCTAACGACAAAGGAGGTGTCACGCCCCAAGCCCGAGGCGCGGCAGACGCCGCACGCCCGCACGGCGGGCCGTACAGGCGTGCAAGGCAGCAGATCATATCAAAGCAATCACAGATGTTTAAAACGGACATAAATATTTAAGTTGTTCAAAAGCAGTCATATAAAATTTCAAATAACATATGCTGACGTAAGTCAAATACTCTAATCAATCTAACTAAAGGATCACTAACTGAAGAAAACGTCAGAAAATCTAGCGCACTCCTCAATCCCGTGAGATTAAGCCTCTGGATCTGAAAAGTGGAGAAAACAGAATAATGAGCTACACTAGCCCAGTAAGCAGCAAAATACCCCAGAGTGGGGTCAAAGCATATCAGATCAAAATACAAAATAATGACTGGGAATAAATCATAAATATCATTGTTTTGCTATTTTCAAAACTTATTATCATTTTTACAAAATTCTGATATCATAATCTCAACATAATAGGCTACGGCCACGTACCCCAGTGGCATGGGTTACACAAAGTGCCAAATCCATTATTTTTATCCACCGATAGCAGCCGGTGTTGCACAAAAGTGCCAAATCCACTATATTTACCCACCGATGGCAGCCGGTGTCCAGAAACCACTATTCTAATCACCGGTGGTGCGGTTCGAAACCGGTTCCTCACAGATTACAAGTCGACAGGTCCAACGTATAATCCCCATTGGCGGGGTCATAACAGAACATAACAGATCATAGCCATGCTGAGAATGCATATATATATAGAAACATATTTCATAAATTGTCCAGTCATAGTTTACGGATTTCAGAGCATATAACAAAATTTTCAAATAAAATTTAACATACCAGACCCATTTTACCAAATACAAAACATATTTCGAAACTTAATCCAATAATAATTATTTTACCAAATAATTTAGAAAAATACACTTTGAAGTATTAAGTTACTTACCTCTTCTTGCTTAATCCCTACTTCAGATAGGCGAATCAGATTCACCTGTTTAAATTTAATTAATTCCTTGTTAATTTTAGAGTTAAGCAAAAATCCAAAAATAATACTACTGGGCACGGTCCAACAGAGCCCAGAGTTGGTCCATAATGAAAATGGCCCGATAGGGCCCACATCAGACACGGCCCAATGGGCCCATATAGACTCGGCCCAATAGGGCCCTCCCAAGGTTGGCCTCTAATTTGTTCATTTATACAATAAAAATTTGTTTCAGGGACCAATGTCTAATTACATAGCACCGTTTCGTAATAAAACTTGGGTAAAAGGACCAAACAAATATAGTTGAGGGCCTTTATGTAATAAATCTTTCCTACAGGGATCAAATACAAATTACAGAATATCTTTTTGTGAAATAATATACTGCCAAGGGCTGAACTGAAAAATTTCATTTATTGGCCAAATAGGTTCGGATTTTGGGTTCGGGGTTCGGATCTGAACTGGGCCCAAGTTGGGCCCACAAAGGTACTGCTCAACTGGGCCCAACCAGACTGGACTGGGCCCAAGTTGGGCCTGCAATGGATAGGGCCCGACGGGCCCAGTTTGGCCTGTGATGGGCCTCCTCCTTCCCCAAACCCCCCACGGATAGGGGAAGAAGGAGAGACAGAAGAGAGAGAGAGGGCCGACGGGGTGGCTGGCCTGGGTGGCCGGAGGCCACCCCTCGATCGACGGCCAGCCGACCGCCATGGCGGCCGCCGGCCGTTGCAGTGGCTGACGGGGAGGAACCGAGGTGATCTCGGTTGCTGGGGCTGAAATAGAGGGGGAAAAATCAATTCTTTTGGCAATAGAATGAAGGCAAGGATGAGGGAAGCTCACCGGCGGTCGACGGAGGTGCTGAGAAGAAGATCTCGGCCGCGGGAGGCTCGATCCGGCGGTCAAGCGGCGGCGGCGGTGCTCGGAACCGAGGTGATGTGAATCTTCAAAACAGGGGAAGGTGTATGGGTGATGGCGATTGATCGGGCGGCACGCCGGCCACTTGAGAAGCAAGAGGAGAGGGAGGAGAAGAAGAAGGGAGAGGAAGAGGAGGAGACGGATGAGAGGGAGGAGGGCTCGAAGGTGTTCTTAGGAAGAGGAAGAACGGGGGTTTTATCGCCCCGTTTCAACGGCTCTCCGCCGTGATTTTCGCGGCGGTAGGGCGAGATCAGCGGCCGCTCGTGCGGCCGCGGGGTGGACGCGAAACCACCGCGGTGTAGCCGTGGAGTGTCCGCGACGTCCTTGTGCCCGGAGAAGTCGGAGGGGATCGCGTCTGCGATCCCCTGTTCTACCCCTTCCAAATGAGGTGTTGGGCTGAAGTCGACAGGGGCTGCTGGCTTCAGCCCAGTATCTCACATTCTCTCCTCCTTAAGAAAATTTTGCCCTCAAAATTTAAGAGATCTAGATCTTTCAAATTTAGAAATGCTAGCCTATTAAATAATATAAATCCAAGATCTCATTCTCCTCGATAAAAATCAGTGTGATAGATAACTTTGAATCAATTATCAAAACTTTCATATAAACTTACAAGATTAACACTAGATAAGTGACTAACTAAAATCTCAGATTGAAATTATCATCTTGATGCATGTTCACTCGAGATCGGATCAGGATCGATTTACAATAGGATTGATTAAAATTAGTTATGTTTGGGATAGAACTTGAAATGAAATAGATCTCATACACTTATCATGGTAGTGTGCTGATCCCTCAAAGGATAATGACCAATCTTAGAGTCAAATCATTAAATGGCTAGAAATGTAATTCACAAAATAAACATGTACTGATGATCATTAGATAGCAACGGTCTATCTCAAAAATGATTTGCATCAAATTACAAGAGCATGTCTGAGAAGGCAAAGTATTGATACCATGATTCAATATGCCACAAAGCTTTTAACTTAAACTTATAAATCATAAGATGGGAGCAAATAATGCATGGTTTATTTAGATACTTAACAAAATAGACTGTATTTAATCAATAATCAACCAATCCTGATCATAATATACTCAAATTTTTCTTAGCATACCCAAAAATAGCAAAGTCTATCCGAGAGATATCATAATCATATCATGATTGACTTGAGAATCAATAGTATTCACCTCCCCTTATTAACAAAATCTTTCATTATTGAACAATATAGTCTTTCATCATAACATGTTACCAAAACACAGTTAGTATTTTTATCCAATTTAAGATTGACTCAGTCCATCAAACTTTCGCTGCGCAATTCTGATCAATATTCTCCAAAATTTCTTAATGATCCCAAATCATCAACATTTTTTTTTATAATATCCAAGCAAATTGCTTCCCAAGTACACTAGGTCATGATTAACCCTTGAGATAGTTGTCGTATTTGTACCATCATATAATCAAGTAATCATATTCTAGATCCAAATTTGAACTAAGCCAATTCTAGTTTCCCTTGACAATTCCATTATACAAGTTAATATTTATTCTAAGCTTCGATAATTAAAATATTCTAGATTAACTTACTCAGGAGCTTACTTAATCATTCTGAATCTTTTCTTTTAGGCTAAACTTATTTGGGCCTCTCATGAAATCCCACTTGCATTTCTCATATGGTGATACAAAATCCATAATCAACTCATAGCCTTGATTTATAAATATTTAATTCACAAGAATCTAATAATCTGGTTCAAAGATTTACAAGGAATTCCATCAAGATATAAGCTCTGTGATTTTACATTGAGATCCATCAAAATATCAATCTTAATTGTTTCAAGTCTCAAGGGTTAGAGCGAAATAAAAATTCTTAAGTCTCATCCTCAAGTATATTTTCCTTCTATATACGAGTTCCATGCATGATCCACATACAGATTTCAATCCTCGAAGAATATTTCAATGAATATTATAAAATATTTTCTAGTCCAAACTTTAAACAACTTTTTATAAATGAACCTTAACTTGAACTAGAGGCAATATCTACAGTGCCTGATATCAAATTAAACTTCTAAAATAATTACGTTGCACAATAATATCCCATGACTAATATTCCTTCACTTAATTTAGTCAAAATCAAATTAATCATAATTTGAAATATAAATTGCTCCACCAAGAAAACTCTCAGAATAGCTTATTCACACTTTGGTTACACCATAATTAGGTTGCATTCTAATTTTAGCAATCCAAAATTCAGATAAAATAACATAAATTTATCAATAGCAAAAGCAAATAAATACCTTTGTCTAATGGCCTAATGTCTACCCATCTCTCAAACTTTCTAATGAATCCTAAAGATCCTAAAACTTAAGCTCCGTATGACTATTTCAAACACAATCCCTATGAATCTGAAACCTGAGCTCTGATACCACCAACTCTGTCACGCCCCGAGCCCGAGGCGCGACAGACGCCGCATGCCCGCATGGCGGGCCGCACAGGCATGCAAGGCAGCAGATCATATCAAAGCAATCATAGATGTTTAAAACTGACATAAATATTTAAGTTGTTCAAAAGCAGTCATATAAAATTTCAAATAACATATGCTGACGTAAGTCAAATACTCTAATCAATCTAACTAAAGGATCAATAACTGAAAAAAATCGTCGGAAAATCTAGCGCACTCCTCAATCCCGTGAGATTAAGCCTCTGGATCTGAAAAGTGGAGAAAACAGAATAATGAGCTACACTAGCCCAGTAAGCAACAAAATACCCCAGAGTTGGGTCAAAGCATATCAGATCAAAATTCTGATATCATTTTTATCCACCGATGGCAGCCGGTGTTGCACAAAAGTACCAAATCCACTATATTTACCCACCGATGGCAGCCGGTGTCCAGAAACCACTATTCTAATTGATGACCCAAAGATTGATTCATAGATTGATTTTGATGATCACAAAACCTTGAAGTATAGATACTAATGTTTATGTTGCAAGGAGAAAGATATTTATTTTGCAAGGAACATAGCAAGTTGGAAGAACACAAGAAGGCCTCCAAAGCTCTCAAGTTGGAAGAAAGCTACAATTTATTGGCCCAAGTTTAAAGTTCAAAGGATTCAAATTGGAGGAGTAAAATCAAAAGAAAAATTCAAAAGAACAGTCTTCGAGTCGACTCCAGTGGAATTCGAGTCGACTCCGGAGAAGTATGAGTCGACTCCGGAGAAGTATGAGTCGACTCCTAGGAGTCACAGGCAGAAAAGTCAGAGAGCAGTTTTCGGGTCTGAGATTCGAGTCGACTCCAGTGGAACGCGAGTCGACTCCGATGGTTGGTAGGTCGACTCCAAAGAAAGCAAGAGTCGACTCTCAGCGGAACACAAAGAAAAAGTCAGAGAGCATTTTTGGGACTCTGAGATTCGAGTCGACTCCCGCATTGCACGAGTCGACTCCGAGACTCCGCGACCATCAACAGACAGAAAACCAAGTTACTGCCTCTGAGATTCGAGTCGACTCCCAGACAGCTCGAGTCGACTCCAAGGCAGCGCTACACCAAGATGGCAGAAGGCTGTGTTTCGCAAACTGAGAGCCGAGTCGACTCCAAGGAAGTTCGAGTCGACTCCAAGACTGGACGAGCCAAAAGACAGAGGATCGGAAGTTCGGGCTTTGAGATTCGAGTCGACTCCCAGGACAGTCGAGTCGACTCGAGAGGACAAAATTCAAAATTGGATCCACGGACTTCAGTAGATGAGCCGACTCCGAAATTGCCAAGTCAGTTCCAGAAGTTGGCGAGTTGACTCCAGGTTAAGACGAGTCGACTCCCAGTCGAGGCAAGCACATTAATTCAAATTTGGAACAGTGGCCGAGTCGTCTCCGGTAAAACACGAGCCGACTCCTGCAACAGGCGAACCGACTCCTGATCGCGCGAGTCGACTCCAATCCCAACGGTAACATTGTCAGGAAATGCAGACTGTGTCCAACGGCTCTTTTTCTTGTCTCTAACGGCTATATTCTTGTTTCCACGCCATCTAAAGCTATAAAAACAAGAAGAGAGCTAGGGGAGAACTCATGGAAGTGGGAGAGATCATCTAGGAAAGAGATCTCAAAGAGATTACAAAGAAAATCTCCCATAAGCACAAAAGGGCCATTCAAAGTGAAATAGAGAGAAGAAGAGCATCCAAGAGAATCCCAAAGCTTCCTCTCCATCCGTGTGCTGCCTCAGTGATCCTCTACCTCGTGCCAAATCAGAAGAGGGTCAAGTAAAGAAGAAGCCGAGCTCCTCCATCTTCAAAACTCGTTTGAGGGCTTCTCTTTACTCTATTTGTTTATATTGTTATATTTGCTTGCTTAAGAAGCTTTGTTTTGCTTTATACTTTGTTTTCAATATCTTATAACTTGATTCAATCAAGGGATTGAATCAAGGGGTTAAGGTTTGTTGGTGAGCCAAAGGAAAAAACCAACGGTGATAGGTTTGTTGGTGAGCCGAGGGTAAAACCAACGTGTAAGGGTTTGATTGTGATCCCGGAAAAACAATCGGGGAGGTTCTAGTCGGTGAGCCTGGGAAAACCGACCGAGTTCGTTGTGACCTCGTAAAACAATAAGTTGGGTTGTGAGCTTGTAAAACAACCGGCTGTAATCGGTAGGATTATAGTGAAATTTCCAAAAAGTCTTGGGGAGTGGATGTAGGTGCTGGGGTGCACCGAACCACTATATGTTTGCTGTGTTTGTAATGCTTTTTGTCATTATCTAACTCACACACTTACTCACTTAGATAAATTGCTTGCTTAACTATTATCCGCGAATTCTTTAGTTGCAAGCATACTCAATCAAGTCACATTCTATACATCAAACTGTCGCTAAGTTTAACTTTCACTGTGCATATATACAACTTAGCATAATTAATCAAAAAGTTTTAGAAGTAGCATAAAAGTTTTAAAAGACCCAATTCACCCCCCCCTCTTGGGTTGTATCTACTGGGCAACAAGTGGTATCAGAGCAGGTGCTCAAATATTATTTGTAGTCTTAACCGACTAGAGCCAAAGATCATGACAACTCAAATAGATAGTTTTCTAGGAGAAGGACAATCAATTGATACACCTCCACTGTTTAATGGTATAAACTACCCACATTGGAAAATACGCATGCGCATTTTCATTCAATCACAAAACTACTATCTATGGAAAATCATAATAAATGACCTTCACACACTCTCTCATATTAATGAGAAGGACTTAGTACAATTAAATGCTAATGCTATGAACATATTATATTGTGCTATTCAAGAAACAAAGTTTAATGAAATTTCTGCATGCTTATCTGCTAAGGAGATCTGGGATACTTTAGAAAATATTTATGATAAATCTCAGATTAGCTCTCATATGCTTCAATTATATACTAACAATGAGACTGCAGAAAAGGGTGATGAATCTCCCTCAGTCGAGTCAACTCCAAGTAGCTCAGAGTCGACTCCCAAGTTAGTCGAGTCGACTCCAATAAGGTCCGAGTCGACTCCGAGGCAAATCAGCTTCCTAAAGACAAAGAAAAAGAGGAAGCAAGAAGAAAGGAAGAAAGAGATAAAAGGAAGAAAGCCTTGACCAAGAAAGAGTCAAGCCAAAAAATAAAGGTTAGGAGCAACAATGATGATATTAGCTCCAAGAAACTACAAGAGGTAACTGACTTGTGCTTTATGGCACAAGAAGACAAGGTAAAATCTGAATCTACTCTTACCTCAAATGATTTTCAAGAAGAATTCTCTTATGATGAATTATTAAATGCTTTTCATGAGTTGTATAGTGATTGTAGAAAATTATCTGTAAAGAATAAAAATCTTAAGAAACTAAATTCTGAAAATGAAAGCTTAAGGTCATTTTCAGAAGAATTGATTCAGAAAAATCATAGCTTAATTAAAGAAAATCAAAACTTAAGTAAAGAAATTAACCAATTAAGATGTTTTATTAACAAATTCACTGTAAGTTCAGAAAGATTAAAAATGATGTTTGAAAGCAAACATGCTGATTTTGATAAATCAAAATTTAGCTTGACTCCTTCACTTAGCCATTAATCTCTAGAGAAAAAGGTTATCAATTTACCAAGCAAACCATTAAATAAGATAACTTATTTCAAAAATGAAAAGGATGGGAATAACAACTTTACCTATCGTTCTAGTATAATTAAATCAAATGGTAAAGTTATTACTATTAAACAGATATGGGTTCCAAAAGGAACCATATGTCCTAACTCTCAAGGACTCAAGCAAGCTTGGGTACCCAAAATGAGAAAATGAGGATGTACACATAGGTGTACCAAGGTACCTATGGAACATAAAGAAACTTAAAAAGTTATTAACAAAAAAATAATGAAATCAGTAATTCTTGCATCTCATCATTATTTGTGCTTTAGTATTTGATATGATTTGCTAGTAGTGATCAATTTTGTGATATAGAAAATACTTTTGGAAATATAATCAAATCTCTTCATTTTTTTAGTATACTTTACTCACTATTGGATAAGTTGCTAAATGATTAATCAATTTATTAAGAATAACTCTATGAATTCTCTATATGCTTGATTAAGAATTTGTATCCATGGCATTATTGTTTATTAATCATAAATATGATAATGTGTACTTGGTATGCTTTGGAATATATGCACTATGAATACCAAGATTAAAGAAACCATCTTTGGCATATAAAATCAACTCATGCTAGTATGTACTTAATCTCAAAAGACCTTGCCATAGGCTTACTTAGATTATCTACTTAAAGGTCAAAGTTTTGCTATGCATGCTAACTAAGGAAACAAACAAAAATCATTTCTAAATCTAAAGATGTTGTTTCCATCTCCAAGTTTTTCAAAAGCTTACATTGGATTTATTCTTGAAAAATAAAACTGAAGTATTTTTCTGTATTTACTAAATCTTGTAAAAGTGGTTCAAATGATAAAAGTTATACAGAAAATAATATTAAATCCAATGATTTCAGCACCAAGGACACCATAAGCAAAATAGGATTAATAGAATTCTTGAAGAAATGAAAAAAGACAATTATGTATGATAGTCATCTACTTAAATAATTTTTAAAAGACTATCATCACTGCTTGTCATACATATGATTTCTATTTTTGATGAAAATTTTGATCTTCTGAAAAATGGAAAATGAACCATTGCATATCTTTCATATTTTTCAGTCGTACATGTTATTATGAAAATAATGCCAAATCTGATAGAGATATGTCTATCCTTGGATATCATTCATCAAGCAATGCATATAGAATATTCAATGAAAAGATTTTAGTTGCAGAAATATCAAGTCATTTTATTCTTTATGAGACTAATAATTTATTATCAAGATACTAAGATCAAATTATATATGTATATGGTTAATCTTTTACATATAACAATCTAAAAATATGTTAATAATTAGAACCAAATTGAGTTTTTCAGAAATGCACTTAATGAAGAAAAATTGATGACTACTAAAAGACTAAATCAAGAAAAGATGAAATAGATCTTGATGAAATTCTTGCATGATTAGAAGTAAAGATCACCATTATCATTTGCTTGCTTTATGAGCTTTATATTCTGTTAAATGAATGTGTAGAATACACTCCTGTGTGGTTATTTCATTAAAAAAAAAGGGGGATCTATGTAAAATAACCACCTTATTTGAAAACACTCATTACAAATATGATAAAGCAATTTGTGATTTGGAACAAACATCAAAAGCATGATAGAATAATTATTTTATCATATACCTAATAGACCAGATTGTGTGATCATTATGTGACCTTGTGCAAGACTTCAATCTAACTCTAATGAATCATAATTTATTGATAACAAATGAATCATAATCTGGATTTTGATAGAAACAATTGTTTAAGGCAATTTCATCAAAACTTAGCTAGCATGTCTTATTGATAATTATCTTAAGCAAATAGAATCTAAGCTAAATTGATTCTGAAAATAAAAAATTGATTTGACCTTGATAAATCTTTCTATTGCCTCACATGCTTGTCCTTGAACCATCTTGGTTAATGAAACTATCTCTTTAGTTCAAGTGATATGTGCTTGCTTATATTTAGGCAATCTCTTGAGTAAAGTGACTCAACATGCAACTATTGTCATATCTTATATTGAGTCATCTAGTTAAAAAATATATATGTTGGATGAATGCTTTGTATCTTAAAGAAACTAATGACCTTCCTTCAAGAAAGAAAAATGAGAAATTTCAACTTGAAGGATATCTTCATGTAAGATACACTAAACATTCACATGCAAACAAGAGAGAGGATCTTCTTCAGCCAAAAGTTCACACATAAGAAATCTAGTTTGGCTTGAAGAACATATAATGAATAGGTAATTTAGATACCCTTCTCACAAATTAGTTGAGCAAAGTCAGTAACTTAAATCTTATTATGGCATGATTAAATTCTTTAATTATTAATTTTTGATATCATGTCTATATGTGTATTGACTGACTTATACTTTTAGAAATTATTTCATGGTTTGCCCAAACTAAAATATATCTTTGCCTATGTCATAACCATGAAATACACAAGTATATGCTTAAAATGTTGATGTAAAATAACTTGTGAGAAGTTATGAATCCTTGAGCATAATGAAAATGTTGTTTGCATGATATACAGATATATGATATGTAAGATTAATTCTCTATTCTGCTCTCTCATGAAAATTACTTGAGAATAACAAAAAGAGAGAGAGATAAAGAAAAGAAAATGGATATTATTCGAGAGAAGTAAAATCCAAGTAGAGGCAAACACTTCAACCTTAAGGAAAAGCAAAACAAACCTAATATATTCGACACATTTGTGAGACTTGTGTGAGCAATCTTTTGGAAGGGATAAAATCCATAATTAATTACACTTAAACAGGGAGGTTTTGAAGTAAACATTTTAACCTTTCTATATTGCTCATCATAGGGATGGTGCCAATGGGGAGGCTAGTGGTAGTACCCGGCACTATTTGACCCAACTATTCGGTGTAGGGCATATTAGGGACGGCACAAGAGGGAGGCTAGTGGTAGTACCTCGTGCCCCTTCCCAACTCCACCGGATAGGGAGCAAATAGAGTATAGAGCATAAGAAAGTTATAAATGAAAAACAAAGTAAATGAAAGTAGAATTAAGTCAAATTTTTAATCACTTGAAAACACACTTTAAGGATGAAATCATTGCAAGATTATATTTAAATAGGGGGAGTTTATTTGAAAAGAATTGATTTTGATCCTTGACATTCTTGTTCTTTGTATTTTAATGCATGACTTAACACATGGTATATTTTGCATATGGTATGATGTCTTGATTTATGGGTTCTCAATATTTTGTAATGTTTCATACTTGAACAAGATTGAATGTTTGAATTGCTACATAACATCTTTTGTTTAGTTTTATTGAAAAGAAATTTCAGATTTGTCATTCACAATCATTGTTAAAATCTGAAAGCTAAATAAAATTGTAGAAAGGAGAAGAGAAGAACATCTCTATTTAGGGAAAATAAATTGATATTGATCTATCTTTCTACTTGCCTAACTTTGATACATAATACTTGTTAAAATATCCTTTATTTTGTATCGAAAACTCAAAATTAAACACAGAGATTCTGAAAGTGCTTTAATGTTATTGAAATATGTATTTTTCAATCGTAACAATTTAAGATGAGCTACATTGTGAAAGATACATATCTCATATTATGACTTAGAAAGCTTCTATTGAAAATCCTATGTAATTCAGAATCCGATTTTGTATAAAAGTTTAAACTCCATATGATTACTAAATAAAATGTTAATGTAAAAAAAAAAAAATTTATTTTGATTGCTCCGATACGCATCCGAAACATATCATTTCTTACCTTCAAAGTATACTAATTTTGATTCAAATGATGTGTCTTACGATGATCTTGATTGCAAGTAAATATTTTTAAAATATATGACTTTATCTTAATATTTAAAAATTTTATTGAGCTTCATGTATACATTGCTGAAAAACTGTGATTAGGAAATTGAGTTCTATAAATACACATACCTCAATGATCATCTATATGTTTTTCTCTCCTACATTCTTAGAAACTATCATCAGAATATATATATATAGAGTGAATACTATAAATTTTGAATAATTCTAGATCACTCTACATTCTCGATAACATAGAATTTCAGTTTTATTCACGTTTATTATTAAATTCTGAAATTCAACCAAAGAAAAGAATGATTAAAGAAGAATGCATCTTTTGAGGGGGAGCTTTAGATATTCAGTATCTTATCCTAAAGAAACTTTAATTTGATGCATACCTTGAATTTTATGGATTGATTTTGATGAACCTCCTTATATTGCAAGACATGCTTTAATTACCTTGAGATGAGTTCTATAAAGGCTGTCTTATCTCAAACCTTGAGTCTTATGAAAATGAGCTGAAACTTATAGAAAATATATTTTTGAGATTGACAATTTTATTGAACATTATCTTCAAATTCTAAACTCTTAAATGGAATGATCAATAGAGGGGGAGAAAGAAAATTTCAGAAGGAGAGGTCTCACGGAACTTAATCGCATACATCTATAACTAAAGGAGAGAGGAAGAATACAAAATGAAAAATGATCCTAATACTCTCCAATATGTATCATCTGAAATTTAATCTGAAAATCTTTATGATACACCTTGAGGCCTGTTATTTGGTTAGTATATCTTATGCATAAATCATGAACCAAATTGCAAGTTGAGCTTAAAGAGCCTCTAACTTAATGAAAAAGGGGGAGAATAACGTGTAAAATTTTCTTGAGTATCTTTTAGAAAATCTATTTTGATATTCACTAATGAGTCCTAATTGACTTGATCTTTAAAAACTTAAATTGTGTGCCAATTCATTATTTTATGTATCAAATTATGCTTATTTTCTAAAGGAATAAAAGAAAGTCTTTAAAAGAGCTCAAAGATGTATCAAAAATTGCATAAACTCATATTTTGGTATTTGTGCCCCAATGCTCTTATTATCATATAAGAACTTTGAAGTCATTAAGAATTAATGATCCAACATGATGATATGTTTTTCCAAATATATAAGTTTTGATCTTTTACTCTGAAAATCAATTAAATTGCTCTCATGTTGATAAAATACTTAATAGATTGGGCAAAAGGTCTTAAATGAACAAGCTTTCATACTTAGTGAAGAGAGGTTAGATTTCCACTCATATTTTTCCTTGAATATCATTTGTGGTACTTCTTGAATTAACCTAAGCAAGATTCCACCTACACTTGATTAGAAAACTATCTGTGGTATCAAATTAAAAAACCTCTTGAATTCACACTCGATGTGTTCTGCTCTGATCTTTGTACTTAATGTTTCACTATCTTTTTGATGTTGTCAAAAAGGGGGAGAAATATCTAAGTATATGCTATATACTCAGAATGCTTTATTACTTTGAATTAAATACAAATTAGCTTAAAATTTAAATATGTTGATTGTGTTAAGCTGATTAAATCTAAAGCATTATCATGAAGTATGTTTTTAAATATATATGTTTTCCACTTCATGCAACTTAGCTATGTATTACTTCTAGAAATCAATATCTTTTATATTGCATATACTCCAAGTTTTGTCATCATCAAAAAGGGGGAGATTGATGACCCAAAGATTGATTCATAGATTGATTTTGATGATCACAAAACCTTGAAGTATAGATACTAATGTTTATGTTGCAAGGAGAAAGATATTTATTTTGCAAGGAACATAGCAAGTTGGAAGAACACAAGAAGGCCTCCAAAGCTCTCAAGTTGGAAGAAAGCTACAATTTATTGGCCCAAGTTTAAAGTTCAAAGGATTCAAATTGGAGGAGTAAAATCAAAAAAAAAATTCAAAAGAACAGTCTTCGAGTCGACTCCAGTGGAATTCGAGTCGACTCCAGTGGAATTCGAGTCGACTCCGGAGAAGTATGAGTCGACTCCGGAGAAGTATGAGTCGACTCCTAGGAGTCACAGGCAGAAAAGTCAGAGAGCAGTTTTCGGGTCTGAGATTCGAGTCGACTCCGATGGTTGGTAGGTCGACTCCAAAGAAAGCAAGAGTCGACTCTCAGCGGAACACAAAGAAAAAGTCAGAGAGCATTTTTGGGACTCTGAGATTCGAGTCGACTCCCGCATTGCACGAGTCGACTCCGAGACTCCGCGACCATCAACAGACAGAAAACCAAGTTACTGCCTCTGAGATTCGAGTCGACTCCCAGACAGCTCGAGTCGACTCCAAGGCAGCGCTACACCAAGATGGCAGAAGGCTGTGTTTCGCAAACTGAGAGCCGAGTCGACTCCAAGGAAGTTCGAGTCGACTCCAAGACTGGACGAGCCAAAAGACAGAGGATCGGAAGTTCGGGCTCTGAGATTCGAGTCGACTCCCAGGACAGTCGAGTCGACTCGAGAGGACAAAATTCAAAATTGGATCCACGGACTTCAGTAGATGAGCCGACTCCGAAATTGCCAAGTCAGCTCCAGAAGTTGGCGAGTCGACTCCAGATTAAGACGAGTCGACTCCCAGTCGAGGCAAGCACATTAATTCAAATTTGGAACAGTGGCCGAGTCGTCTCCGGTAAAACACGAGCCGACTCCTGCAACAGGCGAGCCGACTCCTGATCGCGCGAGTCGACTCCGATCCCAACGGTAACATTGTCAGGAAATGCAGACTGTGTCCAACGGCTCTTTTTCTTGTCTCTAACGGCTATATTCTTGTTTCCACGCCATCTAAAGCTATAAAAACAAGAAGAGAGCTAGGGGAGAACTCATGGAAGTGGGAGAGATCATCTAGGAAAGAGATCTCAAAGAGATTACAAAGGAAATCTCCCATAAGCACAAAAGGGCCATTCAAAGTGAAATAGAGAGAAGAAGAGCATCCAAGAGAATCCCAAAGCTTCCTCTCCATCCGTGTGCTGCCTCAGTGATCCTCTACCTCGTGCCAAATCAGAAGAGGGTCAAGTAAAGAAGAAGCCGAGCTCCTCCATCTTCAAAACTCGTTTGAGGGCTTCTCTTTACTCTATTTGTTTATATTGTTATATTTGCTTGCTTAAGAAGCTTTGTTTTGCTTTATACTTTGTTTCAATATCTTGTAACTTGATTCAATCAAGGGATTGAATCAAGGGGTTAAGGTTTGTTGGTGAGCCAAAGGGGAAAAACCAACGGTGATAGGTTTGTTGGTGAGCCGAGGGTAAAACCAACGTGTAAGGGTTTGATTGTGATCCCGGAAAAACAATCGGGGAGGTTCTAGTCGGTTGAGCCTGGAAAAACCGACCGAGTTCGTTTGTGACCTCGTAAAACAACAAGTTGGGTTGTGAGCTTGTTAAAACAACCGGCTGTAATCGGTAGGATATAGTGAAATTTCCAAGAAAGTCTTGGGGAGTGGATGTAGGTGCTGGGGTGCACCGAACCACTATATGTTTGCTGTGTTTGTAATGCTTTTGTCATTATCTAACTCACACACTTACTCACTTAGATAAATTGCTTGCTTAACTATTATCCGCGAATCTTTAGTTGCAAGCATACTCAATCAAGTCACATTCTATACATCAAACTGTCGCTAAGTTTAACTTTCACTGCGCATATATACAACTTAGCATAATTAATCAAAAAGTTTTAGAAGTAGCATAAAAGTTTTAAAAGACCCAATTCACCCCCCCTCTTGGGTTGTATCTACTGGGGCAACACTAATCACCGGTGGTGCGGTGTCGAAACCGGTTCCTCACAGATTACAAGTCGACAGTCCAACGTATAATCCCCATTGGCGGGGGCCAGAACAGAATATAACAGATCATAGCCATACTGAGAATGCATATATATATATAGAACATATTTCATAAATTGTCCAGTCATAGTTTACGGATTCAGAGCATATAACAAAATTTTCAAAAAAAATTTAACATGCCAGACCCATTTTACCAAATACAAAATATATTTCAAAATTTAATCCACTAATAATTATTTTACCAAATAATTTAGAAAAATGCACTTTGAAGCATTAAAGTTACTTACCTCTTCTCGCTTAATCCCTACTTTAGATAGGCGAATCAGATTCACCTGTTTAAATTTAATTAATTCCTTGTTAATTTTAGAGTTAAGCAAAAATCCAAAATAATACTACTGGGCACGGCCCAACAGAGCCCAGAGTTGGTCCATAATGAACATGGCCCGATAGGGCCCACATCAGACACGGCCCAATGGGCCCCATAAGACTCGGCCCAATAGGGCCTGATAGTCAACTTTAAAGACCACGCAATAGCACGTATCTGGTAGGATAGTGATTACGGGTATCGATCCACAGGGGATTGGGGGTACAGTTATTTTTCTTAAAAAATAAAATATTTGAAAAAAGAGAATTTGTGAAGGACTATTAAACTAAAGCAATTAATAAGAAATGCAATTAAAATGATCAGTTTGGGGGAACCTAGGGCAAGAAATTCACCACTAACATCGGAACAAATTTATTCTAGGATAAACATGCAAATTGGCTACAAGCCTAATAAGCATTTTCAATAGAAATTCACAAAAGTAATTTAGGCATAATCCATCTTTAATTAGCATGAAATGTCCACCCTAATCTAAGGTGGCAGCACATCGCATCTTTCCTTAAGCATGGACTATCTTATATTTACCTAGTGATCATGAAAAACAATTGTATAAACGTCATATTTAAAATCACAGAAATTAAATATTAGATGAAATAAAATATTCATTAGAAGCAAAATAAGGTTTATACAATTCTAAGGAATATAAATCAAAATATAAAACCCGTGTCCCTTTGTTAGGGGCTGCATCCGGCCCTAGAGAGGAGATCAGCCTTGCATATAGTTGTGGACGGCAGTAGCAGCACAGCAATGGGCTTCCATCACGATCGGCTTCCTCTGCCTCATCACTTAATTTTTATATGGGAATTTTCGAAATGCCCAAACTAGTATCTCTCTTATGCACTATATGGGAAGTCACCTAAGAAGCCATGGAACCGAACCCCTCCCCTCCATGGGATCTGTCTCCTCCTTTATTTCCGTGGGACTTGGCCTGTCAAAGCTGCCATGGGATCTGTCTCCTTCCCCTCTTATAGCCTTCCCGAGTGAAGAGATAAGGGTAGAGGAACGGCTGCCGCGTGCGTAGAGGATTTGGACGACGGAGGATAAAGATTGGAGCCGATCCGGAAGTTGATATGCTGCTGGGAGGAAGAAACCGACGCTGCTTCCACGCGGAGGAGATGCGTCTTGCTGGGATCTTGTGCTGATCTTCGGATGCGTTGGAGTTGTTGGACAGCTGAGAGGTGATCTGGAAGTTGGGATGGCTGGGAGCGCACGGAAGAAAGTGATCCGTGGGAAGCTTTATCATGGCATTGAAAGGATTTTGGTTCTTGTTCAGAAGCAGGGGAAAAGATTTTAGAGGACGTGGACGATGGAATGAGTCTCACGGCTATGTGGAGATGCCGGAAGAATCGGAAGAATGAATCGCGGATATGGGGAAGATGAGCTGGGGCGTGATCCACGGAATGGGGAGATGTGATCCGGAGGACGTTGGGCTGCTCCATGAGATCCGGAAGAAGAGGAAGCTTGGACTTGAATGTTTGACTTCCTTCGGCTGGGAACAGGGGAGCTGGGATGTTGGGAATTAATCCGGAAGAAGGTTGCTGGGTTCATGCGGACGGAAGGGAACGGATGCAAGGTTGTTCCGCTAAAAGCAGGGGATGATGTGGAGTTCGGGAGGATGAAGCAGCTGGGAGGAAATCTTTGGATGATGATGGATCACAACGAAATGTAAGCTAGATTCATGGGATGCTGGGATTTGAATTCATCCCGTGGATGAACTCTGTTCTGCTGGGATGCAGGGGATAAGGATTAACTTGTAAGGAGTTTGGAAGTGAGACTTCATATGTGGTGGATCCCGGAATGGATGCGGCTTTAGCTGGACTGGTTTTGTTCGTGGGACACGGGAGAATGTGGAAGAGTCTGGATTTGCTGGAAGAGGATGGAATTTTGAAACAGGGGATTCTATTTGTGGACGTGATCCGTGGAGGTTTTTGGAAATGAAGATACGGAAGGGAAGAAGTTTGGATGCTGTGAATCCTGGGAAGATAAAGTCGAATCGAGAACAATGCGGGATGAAGGTGAATCACGACCGAGATGAGGCTGAACTAAGAAAGGAAGCAGAGGATTTTTTTGGATGCAGAATAGGGGATTTGATCGAAAGAAGAAAGACGTTGGGAGATTCGGCGTGGAAGAAACAGGATGGGGTGGAGTTCGGATTCGGAGGTTGGGAGGAAGTTGGGATCTCGGGATGAAAGGGAACTGCTCCTTGTATTCGTGAAGGGAAGTCGAAGAAAAAACGCTCACGGCTCGGAAGACACGGGGAGCGCGAGGAAGCCTGGGCTTTATCCATTAGCTGGGAATAGGGGATCGGTGAGAGTGATGAGTGAATGGAGCTTTGGGATCCATGCAATTAGGATGGTATGCTTTGAGATCTGAGAGATAAATAATTGAAAGAATTTATTGATTTTTTAAGATTAAAATAAGAAAATTAGGTTATGTGGAAAAAGAGTTGGAACGAGTGGGAAGAATTTAGGTGAACTTGAAAAGCACCGAATTTTGGAAAAAAATTCTTGGAGTCGATTTCTTAAAAAAATAAAATTATAAAATGATGTAGTGTCCGTTTAGGCTTTACCTAATTGAGCTTGACCTGACCTGCATGCATTAAACTTAATCAATAAATAATCAAATCAAACTTGAATTACCTTTGATAATTCATTAAAATGCACTGGTGAAGATAATACATTTTTTAGTTGAATTTACAAAATATGTGAATTAAAATAATGATAAGTGCTATGAATAAGATATTAATTTATGCATTATTTAGCACTTATCACACCCCCTAACCTATATTTTGCTAGTCCTCGAGCAAAATAAAAACTAACTCACTTTCGCAGGAATCGCGATTGCATTTACCGTATGCAATAAGGTTTTAAACCCCTAGGTGGCCCTAGTAGACGAGTTTTGTCTCGTGAGGGTTTCCGGCCCAGATACCCACAAATTGTTGTCTCTACTCAAAGAGTTTATTGTTTTATAAAATCTAATTTCAAATGCATAAATGCTAAGAATTTCAAAAGCATACAAAGTTTTAATTACTAAGTCAGCCCAAATCCTAGATCAGTATGCAATTTAAGTTGAAGTCATTAAGTTTCCGTTAGAGAGTTGTAAGACTTCTTTATACTTGGGTGCTCGGTGATATCTGGACCATACACAAGCTAAGGCTTTAGATCCCCAAAATACTGCTAAAGCTAGTAGTTTCCAAAGAATTGGTCAGATAAGACCTAATCATTGATTCAAAATCATCTTATTTTGCAGGATTTCGAGAGTTGTGGATGTTTACTTTAATACCTCATGGGCTTTATCTGTAATGTTCCAGTTTACTCAAATTTTTACAACGACGGCTTTCACACTATCGTCTTTTTCAAGGTCATTTTTTTCCTCTTTTCTTTTTTTTTAATTTATAAATAAATTACGCACTTTTACTCTTGTAATGATTTATCCGAGCATTCAGTCAACACTTCCCACACCAGATGGCGTAAGGTGTTGGGCATCAAGACTCCCCTACGGACCTATGCTCGGGTTCCTCATACAAGCCCGCTGACCTTGACAATAGGTAGCCCTTTTCGATGTACCTGACTAAATTTACTTCTTTTTTTTTGTTGTTTTTTTTTAAACATGGGATAATAGTGAATTAGATAGGAATGATTCATCAGGACTCAAGGTTACTACCAGACTTAACAACATAATGTTGAACCTAACCCTTAGAAGTGCAGGCCATGTGTGTTGTGAAATTCCAAAGTAAAAATTATCTTACAACTCGCTAAAAGAACTTTTTAATAAAAAGAACTCAAATTGTCTTACTCCTGACTAGTCATTGGGTTTTTTAGATTTTATATACTTCGTGTGTTTATTATTTCAGCACTAAAGCATAGAAATTAGTTTTTTTTTTTTGAGATATACTCAAAAATGCGAAAATGCGAAAAATTTCTTCAAAAAATTGAATCCTATACCCCCCAACCTAGATTAGACATTGTCCTCAATGTTTTTTTTAAATTATATTATATTATAATAATTTTTTTTTTGTTATTTTATTTTGGACGAAAATATGATGCATATGGAGGATAGAAGCATTGTACCTTAGTTGCATCAGTAATATAAGGACTCCTGATAAGAAATTGAAAAATATGCAATAATAAAAAAAAATGTGCAGAAATAACCTACGAGCATTGGGTTGCCTCCCAACAAGCGCTAAGTTTAACATCTTCAGCCAGACGCAGTGCATCCTTAATTATATCATGCCGGGCTCATGCCAAGTTTTCCAAGGAAGAAAATTGATGGGCGACTGATTGTCGGGCAAGGAGTTGACTGCTTCTATGGCCTTGTCTATAGCAAAGTCAAAATGGGCCAAGCATGTTTTCAGAGGGTCATCTGCTAAAATATAAGGAAAAGCTTCTTCTGCAAGATCGTCCATTTTATCCATTAGGAAGCACTCAACTTCCTTTGCGGGTTGATCAGAGGCATGAAATATATTTAACTTGACCTTCATATTCCCAAAGGATATATTCATCACCCCAGTTCTACAATTTATACTTGCATTGGCTGTAGCTAAAAAGGGACGCCCAAGGATCACGGGGATTTGTTTCTTAGGATTAGGCTCATGTTCCATATCAAGAACGATAAAATCTACTGAAAAATAGAATTTGTCTACCTTGACAAGAACATCTTCAATTATCCCACGTGGTGTTTTTATAGATCGATCAGCCAATTGAAGGGATACTGAGATTGGTTTTAACTCACCTAACCCATGTTTCTCGTAAACTGAGGAAGGTAAAAGGTTGACACTTGCCCCTAGATCTAAGAGTGCTCGATCAATGAAATTACTTCCTAAGACACAAAAGATGGTGGGAGCACTAGGATCTTTGAATTTCGAAGGGGTGTTGTGTTGGAGGATGGAGCTCACTTGTTCAGTTAGGAAGACCTTTTTAGGCACATGTGTCCTAGATTTTCGTTTCTGTATACAAAGGTCTTTGAGAAATTTGGCATAAGATGGAACTTGTCTAATAGCATCAAGAAGTGGGAGGTTGATTTTGACTTGTTTGAAAACCTCCATCATCTCCTCTAGTGAAGTTCCCTTTTTGCCAAAGGGAGAGGGTGAATTGAGAGCATCAGGAAATGGGACCTTTGGAATGTGAGTTGTGGTAGATGGTGGACTAGCTGAAGAAGAAGAAGGTTTTGAATTTTCATGTGATATATTTCTCTCATCTTCTTTACCTTCCTTATTGTTACCCTTCCCAATCTTATTGTCTACTACACGTCCACTCCTTAGGGTAGTCAGAGCATTGGCTTGTTCATGATGAATTGTATTTGGTTGGTTTTCTTGAGCCATGTATTGTCCCCTAGGATTACTCACTGGTTGGCTTGGAAGTTTTCCTTCCTCTCGCTTGTTCAGTGCATTAGCTAGTTGCCCCATCTTGGATTCTAGCTTGGCGATGGATTGCGTGTGAGAGTGCACCAATTGTGTAATAATTTCCAAACCTTGAAGGGAGCTCAACACTTTCTCCTCAAAAGCTTGTGTTTTTTGGGGTGCTGGAGGAGGGATATGTTGAAATTGTGAATAGTGAGTAGGAGGACAGTTCGGATGAACATTCTGGAATGGTTGAAAGTTTTGGAATAAGGTTGGGAAGTATTGGGAGTCTGCTGTTTCCAGGAGAAGTTTGGATGGTTGCGCCACCCCGGGTTATAAGTGTTAGAATATGGATCATTACCCGGTCGAGACTGTGCTGGGCAGCATTAACTTGTTCTTGCACAAATTCAAGAAATTGTGCTGCCGAAGGGCACTCAAAGACAGTGTGAGATGGACTAGAACAGAGAGTACATACTTGTGCTTGGTGAAAGTTTGGAAGCTGTTCTCTAGACATTAGCTGGTCCAATTTGCGGGATAGTGCATCTACTTTCTCGATAGACCTATGTACTGGCTAACTTCATATATGGTTCCTTTTCTTTGAGAACTCGGGGGTGCTTGACGAGCGGAGGAGGCATGGTGGAGGAAATTTTCATTAAGGTTCTCAAACAATTGCCATGCCTCATGTTCACTTTTAAGCATGAAAGTACCCCCACAAGAAGCATCAACCATTTGACGATTTCGTTCGGACAGTCCGTCATAAAAGCATCGCACTAATTGCCACTTGGGTATTTGATGATGCGGACATTTTCGGAGTAAATCTCTAAATTTTTCCTAAGTTTCATGAAATTCTTCCCCGTCAGATTGGGAGAAGCTCGTGATAGCACGCCTAAATTGGTTTGTTCTTCCTATGGAAAAATATTTCTTTAGAAATTCATATTGCATTTGAGCCCAAGAGAGAATAGAATTGGCTTCTAATGAATGGAGCCATTGTTTAGCTCTATCCTTACGGAAAAAAGGGAAACAGCCTAAGTTTCAGAGCATCATCAGTGAAGTTCTGAATTTTGACAGTAGTGCAAATCTCAAGAAACTCATCCAAATGTTTATATGGGTCTTCATTGTTAAGTCCATAAAAAGAGGGAAGCATTTGGATGACACTAGACTTAATTTCAAAATGTGCAGCAGCGGTGGTATCAGGTAGAAGAATACAAGATGGAGAGGTATAAATGGAAGGAGTGAAGTACTCCTTTAGGAGTTTGGGTTGTTCTTCAGCCATCTCTAGAAGTGGAGCAGATCCTATGGTTCTATAGGTGCGGATTTCAGCTCGAAGGGCCTTAATAGATCGCTCTATTTCAGAATCGAAAGGTACTAATTCAGGAGATATGGAACGACACCCTAGCATACACTAATACTCTTCTGATCAGTTAAGTACAATCAAGCTTGCATTAAAAAGAAAAAACACATAAAATCCTAGTATGTCCCTAAAAATCACTAGACAGCTCCTAACTGGTTTGAAGAGGGCACCTAAGCCTCCAATCCGGTCTAATGAACTTAGTTGACCAGGTAAGCTCCCAAGTAAGTGGGGGGTCACGATGCATTTGCAAAGGTCCCACAAACCACTTGCCTCGAACAGGTGAACTGTCTCCCTTGGGACAAAGCTTGCCTAGACATCAACTGAGCCACAGAGCGAAATTGGTGCAACTTTTGGTGATCTTCATCCTATTGAGCTCGAATGTCCCTAGGGGCCAACGTCTAATTGATTTTAGTCAAAGTGATAGTTGATGTGAAAATTGATTCACCTAATTTGGGCAAGAATTTGGTGATGAAATCCAGTTCTTATTCTTGTTGGGGTGATTGCCCTTACTATGTGCGGTTAATTGGTGTATGTGTATCAAGCATGCATTCACACTTTTACTGAAATTAAAATCAAACAATCACCAAAAAAAGGGAATTAATTTTAAATAAGAAAGGTTTAGAGGTTACCAAAGGAAATTTCCCCAGCAATTTTTTTTTAAGCAAACCTCTACAGCATTTCTTTTCCAGTAGTTCCCTTTTGATCGTCCCAAATTTTCTCCTCGATTCTTGATCAAATAATACCAAAATAAAAATCAAGAATTAGTAAGAAAGAGAAAGGAGATAAGAAAAGTAAAAAAAATTGAAAATATTTTTATTTTATTTTAGATAATATATTATTATTATCAAATAATTCCATTTTTTGGCCAAATAGGTTCGGATTTTGGGTTCGGGGTTCGGATCTGAACTGGGCCCAAGTTGGGCCCACAAAGGTACTGCTCAACTGGGCCCAACCGGACTGGACTGGGCCCAAGTTGGGCCTGCAATGGATAGGGCCCAACGGGCCCAGTTTGGCCGGTGATGGGCCTCCTCCTTCCCCAAACCCCCCACGGACAGGGGAAGAAGGAGAGACAGAAGAGAGAGAGAGGGCCGGCGGGGTGGGCCGTGTTAGCATCCCTCATATGCCATGAAAATTTCGAAATAATTTTCAGATTGCAGGCGGAAAAACATATGCGGGATCCGTTCCATCGCATGAACGTGTTTTAAAACTTTTCGTTTGTAGATAGATTAGAATTAAATTATTTTAAAACTATTTTAAAATCATTAAGAAGATCAGATCTTCATCTTGGTGCGGGTAGATGGTCTCCGCAAATCTGATTTACGTGGTATTTGATCAAGGCTCAGTGGAAGCCGCACACGCGTCCGGTCTCTACAGGTATCCACACGAAGTACTGACTCGATCGAAGCCTTTGGATCTCACCGGGGTGCTAGCTCCCTTGCAGAGATAGCTATGGATGGCTGAAGTCCTCTCCTTTGAATCAACCTTTGATTGGCTTGAGAGGAGGAAGAAGAAGGGAAGTGCCAAGGAAGAAGAAAACAAGGTTGTATGCAGCCTTTTTCTTTTCCTTGCACTAGAACCAAGAGGAGGAAGAAGAGGATCACGCCAAGCTTCTTTTCTTCCCTTCTCTATTTTTTGCTGAGAGGAGGAATGGGAGGGGAGTATTTCTGCCGTGATCACAAAAAAAAAGGATTAGAGGAGGGGCCGAACCCCTCCTCCTTTTAATTCTCCATGGGATAAGGATGAGCTCCTATTTTTTAGGAGCTCACCCTTATCCCATTTAATTCGGCAGCAAGGAGGGGGTTTTGCTCCCTTTTTTTACTTCTCACGCAAGCAATCAAGGGCCTACGCCCCTCCCTTCATATCCCCATCAATTGATCACTTAATCAAATTAAGTAGCAAGGTGGTTTGGGTCTAATGCATGAGCCCAATCCTAGTCAAAATAGGATATGTATGAACCCATTCCAATTTCCTCCCAATCCTAATCTAATTAGGACTTAATTGAAACCATGACTCTATTGAACTCTTCAATCCTAATCTAATTAGGAGTCATGAAATTAATTAAATTAAATTTAAAATTAATTAGGACTTAAAATAATCCTAATCTAATTAGGACTTATTAAATTTCAGCCCTAAGACAATTAGGACTTTTAGAAATCCTATTCCAAATAGGATTCTAATTTAATTTGAAATCTTAATCCAATTAGGACTCCAAGGATCCTACTCCAAGTAGGACTCGTGATCAAGTCCAATTAATTAAATTTAATTAATTAAATTAAATTGCAATTCGATTGGCAATTGTTCCTTCTTCTAGCCACTAACTCTTAGCGGGTTTTCATTTATCAATCTAATTGATTATTTGTGATTCCTAATCACATTCAAACCATTGGATCGGTCAATACCTCTAATGTGTGTGACCCCATAGGTTCCATTCTGACTGGTAGTGAGATATATTATGATCTCTATCACAATATTATTGAAAACTCCTTTCAATGGGTTGAAACAATTCCAACTCAACTCACCAGGAATTATCGACCATCGAGATGATCCCTGTGAGTCTCACCATCCACCAGTGACACCTAGCAGTATGTAGTGGCCACCCAGCAGAATAGAATGATGAACCTCTAGGTGTAGCAATCATATGATACAGTCCTTCTATCGTGGATCCCTAAAGATCGGAGGTCATGGAAAACTCGTCAAACCCCGTCGTCTGTCATATGTCTAGATTTATTTGACTTGAGTTCGATAGTAAAAAACTCTTTCTCCACTTTATATTTTCTGCCCTGGCCAAGGTCTTAGAACTCAGTCTAACAAATCACATAGGAATCACTCCTCTTCTATCAAAGGTCGATAGATTCCATGTAAGTGCATACCCTACTCCTACAGTGAACTTACTGCAGGCCAATCTACACTACAAGGACCCATATGGCTAGAGACCATGTATACGTGTAGTCAAACTACAATAACCTCACTGTGAGTAGCCGAAGCACCGCAGGTCAAAGGACCAGTCATACTACTGCAACATCAAGCAAGTCACTGACGAGTGGATAGACATCCAAGTGACTTCTTGTCTTGGTCACGCTCAGTACCCTTGTTCTCTAACAAAGCACCTGCACTATCACTTCAGTGTCCCTACACTGTGGACTCGAGTCTCGTCCATCCAGAAGAAAAGTGATCTGTGCACTGATCGGATCGATCACCGTCCTCGGTGATGATCCATTGATCATTGAGCATTTAGAAATTAATCACCAATGATACATGGCTCAAATTCTCAACTCTTGAGAATATGTACCATCATCTAATTAATTCCTTGGACGATTCATAGACACATAAAAAATATGAATGAAAAAGATGCCCATTTATTATTCAATAATAATAAAGTCAAGTACAAATTTATGTCTAGAAGTAATAATGTGTCCGCCAGATTGGCTTCTAGGGCATACATCTAACAATCTCCCACTTGCACTAAAGCCAATCAGACATATATCTAAGTCCCATCTTCTCAAGGTGGGCTTCTGTCTTCTGCTGATTTAACTGCTTAGTGAGCGGGTCTGCCACGTTGTCCGCGGAGTCTACTCTCTGCCCCTCGACATATTTCTTCTCGAGGTATTCGCGTATGAGGTGAAAGCGCCGCTCTATGTGCTTGGACTTCTGATGAGACCTTGGCTCCTTAGCAAGAGCTATGGCGCCATTATTATCGCAGTAGAGTGTGATGGCATCCGATGGCATTACATCTAGCTCTGCAATGAATTTGTTGAACCAGAAGGCTTCCTTTGCAGCTTCAAAGGCGGCGATATACTCAGCTTCCATGGTAGAATCAGCAATGATCGGTTGTTTGGAACTCTTCCAATTTACCGTACCACCATTGCACAAGAACACATATCCAGATGTAGACTTTCTATCATCAATATCAGTCATAAAGTCTGAATCTGTGTATCCTTCTACCTTTAACTCCAATGCTCCTCTAAAGACCAAGAACAAATCTTTAGTTCTTCTTAAGTACTTAAGAATGTTCTTCACAGCTGTCCAGTGCTCTTCACCTGGATTCGACTGATATCTGCTAGTGACACTCACAGCAAGGGCTATATCAGGTCGTGTACACAGCATGGCATACATGAGGCTTCCTATTGCAGAAGCATAAGGAATCCTGCTCATGCGTTGAATCTCTTCAGATGTGTTGGGGCACATCTTTTTGGAGAGATGAATCCCATGCCTAAGGGGTAATAGACCCCTCTTGGAGTTTTCCATACTGAACCTCTTCAGTACCTCCTCTATGTACATCTTTTGTGATAGGCCAAGCATCCTTTTAGATCTATCCCTATAGACCTTTATTCCCAAAATGTAGGATGCTTCCCCAAGGTCTTTCATGGAGAACTCTTTTGATAACCAGACCTTGACCGAGGTTAGCATAGGAATATCATTTCCTATAAGGAGGATGTCATCCACGTACAGTACGAGGAACACGACAGCACTCCCACTAATCTTCTTGTAAACACACGGTTTCTCTTCGTTCTTGATGAACTCAAACGATTTGATCGCATCATTAAAATGAGTGTTCCAACTCCGAGATGCTTGCTTTAGTCCATAGATGGACCTTTGCAGCTTGCAGACCTTGTGATCACCATCACTGGAAGTGAAACCCAAAGGCTGCTCCGTATAGATATCTTCATCAAGATATCCATTCAGGAAAGCAGTTTTCACATCCATCTGCCATATTTCATAATCATGAAATGCTGCAATAGCAAGCAATGTTCGAATGGATTTCAGCATGGCTACAGGTGAAAAGGTCTCCTGATAGTCAATGCCTTCGCGCTGACTATACCCTTTCGCTACTAGCCTTGCCTTATAGGTCTCTACCTTTCCATCCGAACCTATCTTCCTTTTATAGATCCATTTACATCCAATAGGTACTATACCTTCTGGTGGATCTACTAAGGTCCAGACTTGGTTGGAATACATGGAGTCTATCTCTGACTTCATGGCTTCCAGCCATTTCTCGAAATCGATATCAGATATCGCTTCGTCGTAGGTATTGGGATCCTGTACATGTTCCCTATCTCCCATTAGGAACATTTCCTCGGTGTCCTCTACTAGTATACCTAAGTATCTATCGGGAGGATGGGAGACCCTACTAGATCTACGAGGTGGAGGAGGTACTACGTGTACTGGCTCTGTATGAATAGGTTCTATAGGATCCATGACTCGTTGCTTTTCAGAGACTCTCTCTTCAAGCTCAATTTTTCTCCCACTGCCTCTATCAAGGATAAACTGTTTTTCCAGAAAAGACGGCATGCCGGCTCACAAACACATTGTGATCCTCTAAGATGTAAAAATTGTATCCTAATGACTCTTTAGGATATCCCAATGAAACGAGCACTTATGGTCCTAGGCTCTAACTTGTCCGCCTGTAGTCGCTTGACGTGGGCCGGACATCCCCAAATCTTGAGATGACCAAGACTCGGCTTCTTACCATGCCATATCTCATACGGTGTGGTAGGAACAAATTTAGAGGGAACTCTATTCAATAAATAAATTGCGGATAATAAGGCATCTCCCCAAAGAAACATAGGTAGATCAGTGAAGCTCATCATGGATCGGACCATATCCAATAGAGTCCGATTCCTCCTTTCTGACACCCCCGTTGAGTTGAGGTGTACCCGGAGGTGTCCATTGTGAGACTATGCCATTTTCCTTGAGATAATCCCGGAATTCCCCACTAAGGTATTCTCCTCCTCGATCTGATCGAAGGACCTTAAGGGTTTTTTCAGTCTGTTTTCTACTTCATTTCTGAACTCTTTAAACTTTTCAAAAAGATTCAGATTTGTATCTCATAAGATACACATACCCATATCGTGAATAGTCATCGGTAAAGGTAATGAAGTATGAATAACGACCCCTGGCTAGCACATCGAATGGGCCACACACATCAGTGTGTACCAGGATAAGTATTTCAGTGGTCCTCTCCCCATGTCCTACAAAAGGTAATCTAGCCATTTTTCCTTGAAGACAGGACTCACAAACTGGATATGACTCAGAAGTCAATGGGCCGAGAAGCCCATCTTTCTCCAATTTGTTCATTCTGTCCTCTCCAATATGGCCAAGCCTGAGGTGCCACAAATACTTCTAGTTTATCTCATCTCTGGATCTTTTAGATCCTATGGCACTCACTACTTGCTCAGACACATTCACAGACACATCAATATGCAAGTGATAGAGACTATCAATCATGAAACCACGTGCAACTAATTTATTTCTGAAATAAATAGAACAGCAATCTTTGTCAAAGGTCAAAACATGACCATCCTGTGCTAAACACGAAACAGAAATCAATTCCCTGCTAGCAGCAGGGACATAATAACAGTCTCTAAGCAATAAACTAAATCCAGACGGTAATCGCAGAGGGTAGGTGCCCACAGCTACAGCAGCAACTCTTGCCCCGTTGCCAACCCGAAGGGTCACTGCACCTTCCGCCAGCCTCCTACTTTCCTTTAGACCCTGCATAGTAGTGCACAAATGAGCACTAGAACCAGAATCTATAACCCAACTAGAAGTAGAAGAAACCGTAAGGTTAGTTTCAATCACGAGCAAGTCTAACATACCTTCAGAAGGTGTGTCTTTTTGGTTCTTCAGGCTCTCGAGGTATGAAGGGCAGTTCCTTTTCCAGTGGCCGTCGACGTTGCAGTGGAAACATTTTTCCTTGTCATTAGCCCTTTTCTTGTGAACTTCCTTCTTAGGCTTCTTGTCTTTCTTTTGCTTCTTAGCAGGCTTCTTTTTCTTCCAAGTAGACTTTCTCTTGGAACCAAAAGTTAGCTCAGCAGCCAGAACAGAGCCCCTTGAACCTTTCAAGGCCCCTTCAGCAGTTACCAACATATTCAACAATTCGGTCTTTGTGCATTCAATTTTATTCATATGGTAGTTTACTATAAACTGACCAAATGAATTAGGAAGGGATTGCAGGATCAGATCTATCTGCAGTTCCTTATGCATGGACATACCGAGCTTCTCAAGTTCCTCGAGGTCCTTGATCATAGTCAAACAGTGATCGTGGACAGACTGCCCTCACGCATCTTTGCCTTGAAGAGCCTCTTGGACACTTCAAAGTGTGCAGTGCGGCTCTGCTCACCATACAACTCTTGCAGATGAGCCGGTATTTCCCTAGCAGTCTTTATGTTCTCATGCTGGCATTGAAGTTCGTTAGTCATGGATGCCATGATGTAGCACTTGACCCTAATGTCGTCATCAGTCCACTTCTGATGCGTCTCACGCTGATCATCAGTAGGATGTGCTGGTAGCCTAGGGATATCATTCTCGGAGCACATACCCTATTTTCTCACAATTCAGAACAATTTTCAGGTTCCTAAGCCAGTCTTTATAGTTGGTTCCGGTCAGTCTGTTGGTCTCAAGGATTCGGGTCAAAGGGTTTGAAGCTGACATTGTGATCTGTAGAGAGTAAAGATTCTAGTTAGACTTTGTACTTGAACTTAATTTGTTCTAGGGACTTTTAAAACAAATATGCTCCCACTATTTTCTCGAATCCCTCATACTCTCCTGATGGAGAAACGAAAATCCTACGCGACTAGGATTTCTAGTGGGTACTGCGGTCTCACCGATTTACATGCCGCCTCACCTAACAGTTATTGGTGACATATAAATGGATGAGTGTACAACTCTTGTACAATGCTTCTCCAGCATATTGCAGTGGTACTTGGTCTTTAAGTGATGAAGACCTCACCTAACAGTTATTGGTCCCATTACTTAGTTAAGTCAGACCCACCGTATAACCGCGGAAATAATGTCGTCATTGGGTCCTCACCTAATAGTTATTGGTGCCCAACCCCACCTTTACCCCACAACATCTCATGTCTAATAGAGAGGTCCAGTCCCCCAATGCAACTTGCCCACTGTGTCCAGCCGAGACAAATCAACGCCGGAAAGACCTTAGCAGCTCTACTACGATGGAAGACCTATAGACTTATTATTGCATAATCAAGTCTTAGTGTTTGCAACTTGAGTTCTTCATAAGAGGTAATCGAATAATTGGCCAGGTAAGCAGGTGGGAGGCTCCCCTTACTCAGAGAGTAAGGTCCTAATTAAGTAACCACCTTATAGGCTTGCCTAGACACCAATTAGATCAATTAATCTAATATGACTAACTCATGTTGGTTCACCCTCGACTGATTAGGGAGGTTTCGATTTAGGTCTCACTCGATCGCGTATTCACATCTCATGCAAATATAAGTCTACCCGCATAAACATAAGCATTAAACATCCAGGCATTTATCAAAAATAAAATTAAATGGTGATGATCATGGATCCAGAATGGGGTCATTTTACAAGCACATGCACGTCAATTGGTTTGATCGTCTTCAACTCTTGACTCGATCTTGATCCTCTAGGTCCAATTGTGATCAACTCCTTGATCCATCTTCAATCAACCCTTGATCTTGATCCGCGCATGTTGAGCTTGTTGATGTACATATCGATCAACCATCGACGTGCAACACACATCACAGATTACATCCCAGATTGCTTTAAAAATTAAATAAAAATAAAAATAAAATTACAACCCTTTTTCATTGAGACACGCAGGTCTCTTAATACATGAATTTAAGATGCACGCAGGCATCTGAAAATTAAAATTACATGCATCACAGAACATCGCAGAACATTTCAGCACATTCAAAGGGTCCATCCATGATCATCACCATACGCATCACATGCATAAAAATTATTTTCAGATCTGTAATTTAATTGATTATTCCATCTCATGACTTACTGATCATGCAAGATTTGACTCTAAACACTTGTAATCACATTATCAAAGCATTAGAATCATTAATCTAAACATCTAAATATTAGTATGCAGAAAAATCAGCAAGCTGAAAATTCTGCATACATAAATTTCAGCAAGCATAATTCCTTAAATTTCAGATCTAAAATGCCTTGAAGAATTTAATTCTAATCTTAATCTACATAACCATGGCTCTGATACCACTGTTAGCATCCCTCATATGCCATGAAAATTTCGAAATAATTTTCAGATTGCAGCGGAAAAACATATGCGAGATCCGTTCATCGCATGAACGTATTTTAAAACCTTTCGTTTGTAGATAGATTAGAATTAAATTATTTTAAACTATTTTAAAATCATTAATAAGATCAGATCTTCATCTTGTGCGGGTAGATGGTCTCCGCAAATCTGATTTACGTGGTATTTGATCAAGGCTCAGTGGAAGCCGCACACGCGTCCGGCCTCTACAGGTATCCACACGAAGTACTGACTCGATCGAAGCCTTTGGATCTCACCGGGGTGCTAGCTCCCTTGCAGAGATGGCTATGGATGGCTGAAGTCCTCTCCTTTGAATCAACCTTTGATTGGCTTGAGAGGAGGAAGAAGAAGGAAGTGCCAAGGAAGAAGAAAAACAAGGTTGTATGCAGCCTTTTTCTTTTCCTTGCACTAGAACCAAGAGGAGGAAGAAGAGGATCACGCCAAGCTTCTTTTCTTCCCTTCTCTATTTTTGCTGAGAGGAGGAATGGGAGGGGAGTATTTCTGCCGTGATCACAAAAAAAAAGGATTAGAGGAGGGGCCGAACCCCTCCTCCTTTTAATTCTCCATGGGATAAGGATGAGCTCCTATTTTTTAGGAGCTCACCCTTATCCATTTAATTCGGCAGCAAGGAGGGGGTTTTGCTCCCTTTTTTTTACTTCTCACGCAAGCAATCAAGGGGCCTACGCCCCTCCCTCATATCCCCATCAATTGATCACTTAATCAAATTAAGTAGCAAGGTGGTTTGGGTCTAATGCATGAGCCCAATCCTAGTCAAAATAGGATATGTATGAACCCATTCCAATTTCCTCCCAATCCTAATCTAATTAGGACTTAATTGAACCATGACTCTATTGAACTCTTCAATCCTAATCTAATTAGGAGTCATAAAATTAATTAAATTAAATTTAAAATTAATTAGGACTTAAAATAATCCTAATCTAATTAGGACTTATTAAATTTCAGCCCTAAGACAATTAGGACTTTAGAAATCCTATTCCAAATAGGATTCTAATTTAATTTGAAATTCTAATCCAATTAGGACTCCAAGGATCCTACTCCAAGTAGGACTCGTGATCAAGTCCAATTAATTAAATTTAATTAATTAAATTAAATTGCAATTCGATTGCAATTGTTCCTTCTTCTAGCCACTAACTCTTAGCGGATTTTTATTTATCAATCTAATTGATTATTTGTGATTCCTAATCACATTCAACCATTAGATCGGTCAATACCTCTAATGTGTGTGACCCCATAGGTTCCATTTTGACTGGTAGTGAGATATATTATGATCTCTATCACAATATCATTGAAAACTCCTTTCAATGGGTTGAAACAATTCCAACTCAACTCACCAGGGATTATCGACCATCGAGATGATCCCTGTGAGTCTCACCATCCACCAGTGACACCTAGCAGTATGTAGTGGCCACCCAGCAGAATAGAATGATGAACCTCTAGGTGCAGCAATCGTATGATACAGTCCTTCTATCGTGGATCCCTACAGATCGGAGGTCATGGAAAACTCGTCAAACTCCATCGTCTGTCATATGTCTAGATTTATTTGACTTAAGTTCGATAGTGAAAAACTCTTTCTCCACTTTATATTTCTGCCCTGGCCAAGGTCTTAGAACTCAGTCTAACAAATCACATAGGATCACTCCTCTTCTATCAAGGTCGATAGATTCCATGTAAGTGCATACCCTACTCCTACAGTGAACTTACTGCAGCCAATCTACACTACAAGGACCCATATGGCTAGAGACCATGTATACGTGTAGTCAAACTACAATAACCTCACTGTGAGTAGCCGAAGCACCGCAGGTCAAAGGACCAGTCATACTACTGCAACATCAAGCAAGTCACTGACGAGTGGATAGACATCCAAGTGACTTCTTGTCTTGGTCACGCTCAGTACCCTTGTTCTCTAACAAGCACCTGCACTATCACTTCAGTGTCCCTACACTGTGGACTCGAGTCTCGTCCATCCAGAAGAAAAGTGATCTGTGCACTGATCGGATCGATCACCGTCCTCGTGATGATCCATTGATCATGAGCATTTAGAAATTAATCACCAATGATACATGGCTCAAATTCTCAACTCTTGAGAATATGTACCATCATCTTATTAATTCCTTGGACGATTCATAGACACATAAAAAATATGAATGAAAAAGATGCCCATTTATTATTCAATAATAATAAAGTCAAGTACAAATTTATGTCCTAGAAGTAATAATGTGTCCGCCAGATTGGCTTCTAGGGCATACATCTAACAGGCCGGCCTGGGTGGCTGGAGGCCACCCCTCGATCGACGGCCAGCCGACCGCCATGGCGGCCGGCGGCCGTTGCAGTGGCTGACGGGGAGGAATCGAGGTGATCTCGGTTGCTGGGGCTGAAATAGAGGGGGAAAAAATCAATTCTTTTGGCAATAGAACGAAGGCAAGGATGAGGGAAGCTCACCGGCGGTCGACGGAGGTGGTGAGAAGAAGATCTCGGCCGCAGGAGGCTCGATCCGGCGGTCAAGCGGCGGCGGCGGTGCTCGGAACCGAGGTGATCTGAATCTTCAAAATAGGGGAAGGTGTATGGGTGATGGCGATTGATCGGGCAGCACGCCGGCCACTTGAGAAGCAAGAGGAGAGGGAGGAGAAGAAGAAGGGAGAGGAAGAGGAGGAGATGGATGAGAGGGAGGAGGGCTCGGAGGTGTTCTTAGGAAGAGGAAGAACGGGGGTTTTATCGCCCCATTTCAACGGCTCTCCGTCGTGATTTTCGCGGCGGTGGGGCGAGATCAGCGGCCGCTCGTGCGGCCGCGGGGTGGATGCGAAACCACCGCGGTGTAGCCGCGGAGTGTCCGCGGCGTCCTTGTGCCCGTAGAAGTCGGAGGGGATCGCGTCTGCGATCCCCTGTTCTACCCCTTCCAAATGATCTCACATTCTCCCTCCTTAAGAAAATTTCGTCCTCGAAATTTAAGAGATCTAGATCTTTCAAATTTAGAAATGCTCAGCCTATTAAATAATATAAATCCAAGATCTTATTCTCCTCGATAAAAATTAGTGTGATAGATTTCTTTGAATCAATTATCAAAACTTTCATATAAACTTGCAAGATTAACACTAGATAAGTGACTAACTAAAATCTCAGATTGAAATTATCATCTTGATGCATGTTCACTCGAGATCGGATCAAGATCGATTCACAATAGGATTGATTAAAATTTGTTGTGTTTGGGATAGAACTTGAAATGAAATAGATCTCATACACTTATCATGATAGTGTGCTGATCCCTCAAAGGATAATGACCAACCTTAGAGTCAAATCATTAAATGGCTAGAAATGTAATTCACAAAGTAAACATGCACTGATGATGATTAGATAGCAACGGTCTATCTCAAAAATGATTTGCATCAAATTACAAGAGCATGTCTGAGAAGGCAAAGTATTGATACCATGATTCAATATGCCACAAAGCTTTTAACTTAAACTTATAAATCATAAGATGGGAGCAAATAATGCATGGTTTATTTAGATACTTAACAAAATAGACTGTATTTAATCAATAATCAACCAATCCTGATCATAATATACTCAAATTTTTCTTAGCATACCCAAAAATAGCAAAGTCTATCCGAGAGATATCATAATCATATCATGATTGACCTGAGAATCAATAGTATTCACCTCCCCTTATTAACAAAATCTTTCATTATTGAACAATATAGTCTTTCATCATAACATGTTACCAAAACACAGTCAGTATTTTTATCCAATTTAAAATTGACTCAGTCCATCAAACTTTCGCTGCGCAATTCTGATCAATATTCTCCAAAATTTCTTAATGATCCCAGATCATCAACATTTTTTTTTTATAATATCCAAGCAAATTGCTTCCCAAGTACACTAGGTCATGATTAACCCTTGAGATAGTTGTCGTATTTGTACCATCATATAATCAAGTAATCATATTCTAGATCCAAATTTGAACTAAGCCAATTCTAGTTTCCCTTGACAATTTCATTATACAAGTTAATATTTATTCTAAGCTTCGATAATTAAAAGATTCTAGATTAACTTACTCAGGAGCTTACTTAATCATTCTGAATCTTTTCTTTTAGGCTAAACTTATTTGGGCCTCTCATGAAATTCCACTTGCATTTCTCATATGGTGATACAAAATCCATAATCAACTCATGGCCTTGATTTATAAATATTTAATTCACAAGAATCTAATAATCTGGTTCAAAGATTTACAAGAAATTCCATCAAGATATAAGTTCTATGATTTTACATTGAGATCCATCAAAATATCAATCTTAATTGTTTCAAGTCTCGAGGGTTAGAGCCAAATAAA
This sequence comes from Phoenix dactylifera, assembly GCF_009389715.1. NCBI lineage: Eukaryota > Viridiplantae > Streptophyta > Magnoliopsida > Arecales > Arecaceae > Phoenix > Phoenix dactylifera. Next base: position 230,878 of record NW_024067819.1, on the reverse strand, counting down.
AATTCTTAAGTCTCATCCCCAAGTATATTTTCCTTCTATATACGAGTTCCATGCATGATCCACATACAGATTTTAGTCCTCGAAGAATATTTCAATGAATATTATAAAATATTTTCTAGTCCAAACTTTAAACAACTTTTTATAAATGAACCTTAACTTGAACTAGAGGCAATATCTACAGTGCCTGATATCAAATTAAACTTCTAAAATAATTATGTTGCACAATAATATCCCATGACTAATATTCCTTCACTTAATTTAGTCAAAATCTAATTAATCATAATTTGAAATATAAATTGCTCCACCAAGAAAACTCTCATAATAGCTTATTCACACTTTGGTTACATCATAATTAGGTTGCATTCTAATTTTAGCAATCCAAAATTCAGATAAAATAACATAAATTTATCAATAGCAAAAGCAAATAAATACCTTTGTCTAATGGCCTCATGTCTACCCATCTCTCAAACTTTCCAATGAATCCTAAAGATCCTAAAACTTAAGCTCCGTCTGACTATTTCAAACACAATCCCTATGAATCTGAAACCTGAGCTCTGATACCACCAAATCTGCCATGCCCCGAGCCCGAGGCGCGGCAGACGCCGCACGCCCGCACGGCGGGCCGCACAGGCATGCAAGGCAGCAGATCATATCAAAGCAATCATAGATGTTTAAAACTGACATAAATATTTAAGTTGTTCAAAAGCAGTCATATAAAATTTCAAATAACATATGCTGACGTAAGTCAAATACTCTAATCAATCTAACTAAAGGATCAATAACTGACAAAGTCGTCGGAAAATCTAGCGCACTCCTCAATCCCGTGAGATTAAGCCTCTGGATCTGAAAAGTGGAGAAAACAAAATAATGAGCTACACTAGCCCAGTAAGCAACAAAATACCCCAGAGTGGGGTCAAAGCATATCAGATCAAAATACAAAATAATGACTGGGAATAAATCATAAATATCATTATTTTGCTATTTTCAAAACTTATTATCATTTTTACAAAATTCTGATATCATAATCTCAACATAATAGGCTACGGCCACGTACCCCAGTGGCATGGGTTGCACAAAGTGCCAAATCCACTATTTTTATCCACCGATGGCAGCCGGTGTTGGACAAAAGTGCCAAATCCACTATATTTATCCACCGATGGCAGCCGGTGTCCAGAAACCACTATTCTAATCACCGGTGGTGCGGTGTCGAAACTGGTTCCTCACAGATTACAAGTCGACAGGTCCAATGTATAATCTCCATTGGCGGGGCCAGAACAGAACATAACAGATCATAGCCATGCTGAGAATGCATATATTTATAGAAACATATTTCATAAATTGTCCAGTCATAGTTTACGGATTTCAGAGCATATAACAAAATTTTCAAATAAAATTTAACATGCCAGACCCATTTTACCAAATACAAAACATATTTCGAAATTTAATCCACTAATAATTATTTTACCAAATAATTTAGAAAAATGCACTTTGAAGCATTAAGTTACTTACCTCTTCTCGCTTAATCCCTACTTCAGATAGGCGAATCAGATTCACCTGTTTAAATTTAATTAATTCCTTGATAAATTCAGAGTTAAGCAAAAATCCAAAAATAATATTACTGGGCACGGCCCAACAGAGCCCAGAGTTGGTCCATAATGAACATGGCCCGATAGGGCCCACATCAGACACGGCCCAATGGGCCCATATAGACTCGGCCCAATTGGGCCCTCCCAAGGTTTGCCTCTAATTTGTTCATTTATGCAATAAAAATTTGTTTCAGGGACCAATGTCTAATTACATAGCACCGTTTCGTAATAAAACTTGGGTAAAAGGACCAAACAAATATAGTTGAGGGCCTTTATGTAATAAATCTTTCCTATAGGGATCAAATACAAATTACGGAATATCTTTTTGTGAAATAATATACTGCCAAGGGCTGAACTGAAAAATTCCATTTTTTGGCCAAATAGGTTCGGATTTTGGATTCGGGGTTCGGATCTGAACTGGGCCCAAGTTCGGCCCACAAAGGTACTGCTCAACTGGGCCCAACCGGACTGGACTGGATAGGGCCCAACGGGCCCAGTTTGGCCCGTGATGGGCCTCCTCCTTCCCCAAACCCCCCACGGACAGGGGAAGAAGGAGAGACAGAAGAGAGAGAGAGGGCCGGCGGGGTGGCCGGCCTGGGTGGCTGGAGCCCACCCCTCGATCGACGGCCAGCCGACCGCCATGGCGGCCGGCGGCCGTTGCAGTGGCTGACGGGGAGGAGCCGAGGTGATCTCGGTTGCTGGGGCTGAAATAGAGGGGGAAAAATCAATTCTTTTGGCAATAGAACGAAGGCAAGGATAAGGGAAGCTCACCGGCGGTCGACGGAGGTGGTGAGAAGAAGATCTCGGCCGCGGGAGGCTCGATCCGGCGGTCAAGCGGCGGCGGTGGTGCTCGAAACCGAGGTGATGTGAATCTTCAAAACAGGGGAAGGTGTATGGGTGATGGCGATTGATCGGGCGGCACGCCGGCCACTTGAGAAGCAAGAGGAGAGGGAGGAGAAGAAGAAGGGAGAGGAAGAGGAGGAGACGGATGAGAGGGAGGAGGGCTCGGAGGTGTTCTTAGGAAGAGGAAGAACGGGGGTTTTATCGCCCCATTTCAACGGCTCTCCGCCGTGATTTTTGCGGCGGTGGGGCGAGATCAGCGGCCGCTCGTGCGGCCGCGGGGTGGACGCGAAACCACCGCGGTGTAGCCGCGGAGTGTCCGCGGCGTCCTTGTGCCCGAAGAAGTTGGAGGGGATCGCGTCTGCGATCCCCTGTTCTACCCCTTCCAAATGAGGTGTTGGGCTGAAGTCGGCTGGGGCTGCCGGCTTCAGCCCAGTATCTCACATTCTCTCCTCCTTAAGAAAATTTCATCCTCGAAATTTAAGAGATCTAGATCTTTCAAATTTAGAAATGCTCAGCCTATTAAATAATATAAATCCAAGATCTCATTCTTCTCGATAAAAATCAGTTTGATAGATAACTTTGAATCAATTATCAAAACTTTCATATAAACTTGCAAGATTAACACTAGATAAGTGACTAACTAAAATCTCAGATTGAAATTATCATCTTGATGCATGTTCACTCGAGATCGGATCAGGATCGATTCACAATAGGATTGATTAAAATTAGTTGTGTTTGGGATAGAACTTGAAATGAAATAGATCTCATACACTAATCATGGTAGTGTGCTGATCCCTCAAAGGATAATGACCAACCTTAGAGTCAAATCATTAAATGGCTAGAAATGTAATTCACAAAATGAACATGTACTGATGATCATTAGATAGCAACGGTCTATCTCAAAAATGATTTGCATCAAATTACAAGAGCATGTCTGAGAAGGCAAAGTATTGATACCATGATTCAATATGCCACAAAGCTTTTAACTTAAACTTATAAATCATAAGATGGGAGCAAATAATGCATGGTTTATTTAGATACTTAACAAAATATACTGTATTTAATCAATAATCAACCAATCCTGATCATAATATACTCAAATTTTTCTTAGCATACCCAAAAATAGCAAAGTCTATCCGAGAGATATCATAATCATATCATGATTGACCTGAGAATCAATAGTATTCACCTCGCCTTATTAACAAAATCTTTCATTATTGTACAGTATAGTCTTTCATCATAACATGTTACCAAAACACAGTCAGTATTTTTATCCAATTTAAAATTGACTCAGTCCATCAAACTTTCGCTGTGCAATTCTGATCAATATTCTCCAAAATTTCTTAATGATCCTAGATCATCAACATTTTTTTTTTATAATATCCAAGCAAATTGCTTTCCAAGGACACTAGGTCATGATTAACCCTTGAGATAGTTGTCGTATTTGTACCATCATATAATCAAGTAATCATATTCCAGATCCAAATTTGAACTAAGCCAATTCTAGTTTCCCTTGACAATTCCATTATACAAGTCAATGTTTATTCTAAGCTTCGATAATTAAAATATTCTAGATTAACTTACTGAGGAGCTTACTTAATCATTCTGATCTTTTCTTTTAGGCTAAACTTATTTGGGCCTCTCATGAAATCCCACTTGCATTTCTCATATGGTGATACAAATTCCATAATCAACTCATGGCCTTGATTTATAAATATTTAATTCACAAGAATCTAATAATCTGGTTCAAAGATTTACAAGGAATTCCATCAAGATATAAGCTCTGTGATTTTACATTGAGATCCATCAAAATATCAATCTTAATTGTTTCAAGTCTCAAGGGTTAGAGCCAAATAAAAATTCTTAAGTCTCATCCCCAAGTATATTTTCCTTCTATATACGAGTTCCATGCATGATCCACATACAGATTTCAATCCTCGAAAAATATTTCAATGAATATTATAAAATATTTTCTAGTCCAAACTTTAAACAACTTTTTATAAATGAACCTTAACTTGAACTAGAGGCAATATCTACAGTGCCTGATATCAAATTAAACTTCTAAAATAATTATGTTGCACAATAATATCCCATGACTAATATTCCTTCACTTAATTTAGTCAAAATCTAATTAATCATAATTTGAAATATAAATTGCTCCACCAAGAAAACTCTCAGAATAGCTTATTCACACTTTGGTTACACCATAATTAGTTTGCATTCTAATTTTAGCAATCCAAAATTCAGATAAAATAACATAAATTTATCAATAGCAAAAGCAAATAAATACCTTTGTCTAATGGCCTAATGTCTACCCATCTCTCAAACTTTCCAATGAATCCTAAAGATCCTAAAACTTAAGCTCCATCTGACTATTTCAAACACAATCCCTATGAATCTGAAACCTGAGCTCTGATACTACCAAATCTGTCACACCCCGAGCCCGAGGCACGGCAGACGCTGCATGCCCGCACGGCGGGCCGCAAGGCATGCGAGGCAGCAGATCATATCAAAAAAATTATAGATGTTTAAAACTGACATAAATATTTAAGTTGTTCAAAAGCAGTCATATAAAATTTCAAATAACATATGCTGACGTTAGTCAAATACTCTAATCAATCTAACTAAAGGATCAATAACTGAAAAAATCGTCGAAAAATCTAGCGCACTCCTCAATCCCGTGAGATTAAGCCTCTGGATCTGAAAAGTGGAGAAAACAGAATAATGAGCTACACTAGCCCAGTAAGCAACAAAATACCATAGAGTGGGGTCAAAATATATCAGATCAAAATACAAAATAATGACTGAAAATAAATCATAAATATCATTGTTTTGCTATTTTCAAAACTTATTATCATTTTTACAAAATTCTGATATCATAATCTCAACATAATAGGCTACGGCCACGTACCCCAGTGGCATGGGTTGCACAAAGTGCCAAATCCACTATTTTTATCCACCGATGGCAGCCGGTGTTGCACAAAAGTGCCAAATCCACTATATTTATCCACCGATGGCAGCCGGTGTCCAGAAACCACTATTCTAATCACCGGTGGTGCGGTGTCGAAACCGATTCCTCACAGATTACAAGTCGACAGGTCCAACGTATAATCCCCATTGGCGGGGCCAGAATAGAACATAACAGATCATAGCCATGCTGAGAATGCATATATATATAAAAACATATTTCATAAATTGTCCAGTCATAGTTTACGGATTTCAGAGCATATAACAAAATTTTCAAATGAAATTTAACATGTCAGACCCATTTTACCAAATACAAAACATATTTTGAAATTTAATCTACTAATAATTATTTTACCAAATAATTTAGAAAAATGCACTTTGAAGCATTAAGTTACTTACCTCTTCTCGCTTAATCCCTACTTCAGATAGGCGAATCAGATTCACCTGTTTAAATTTAATTAATTCCTTGTTAATTTCAGAGTTAAGCAAAAATCCAAAAATAATACTACTGGGCACGGCCCAACAGAGCCCAGAGTTGGTCCATAATGAACATGGCCCGATAGGGCCCACATCAGACACGGCCCAATGGGCCCATATAGACTCGGCCCAATAGGGCCCTCCCAAGGTTGGCCTCTAATTTGTTCATTTATGCAATAAAAATTCGTTTCAGGGACCAAAGTCTAATTACATAGCACCGTTTCGTAATAAAACTTGGGTAAAAGGATGAAACAAATATAGTTGAGGGCCTTTATGTAATAAATCTTTCCTACAGGGATCAAATACAAATTACAGAATACCTTTTTGTGAAATAATATACTGCCAAGGGTTGAACTGAAAAATTCCATTTATTGGCCAAATAGGTTCGGATTTTGGATTTGGGGTTCGGATCTAAACTGGGCCCACAAAGGTACTGCCCAACCGGACTGGACTGGGCCCAAGTTGGGCCTGCAATGGATAGGGCCCAACAGGCCCAGTTTGGCCCGTGATGGGCCTCCTCCTTCCCCAAACCCCCCACGGATAGGGGAAGAAGGAGAGACAGAAGAGAGAGAGAGGGCCGGGTGGGTGGCCGGCCTGGGTGGCCGGAGGCCACCCCTCGATCGACGGCCAGCCGACCGCTATGGCGGCCGGCGGCCGTTGCAGTGGCTAACGGGGAGGAACCGAGGTGATCTCGGTTGCTGGGGCTGAAATAGAGGGAAAAAAAATTAATTCTTTTGGCAATAGAACGAAGGCAAGGATGAGGGAAGCTCACCGGCGGTCGACGGAGGTGGTGGGAAGAAGATCTCGGCCGCGGGAGGCTCGATCCGGCGGTCAAGCGGCGGCGGCGGTGCTCGGAACCAGGGTGATGTGAATCTTCAAAATAGGGGAAGGTGTATGGGTGATGGCAATTGATCGGGCGACACACGGCCACTTGAGAAGCAAGAGGAGAGGGAGGAGAAGAAGAAGGGAGAGGAAGAGGAGGAGACGGATGAGAGGGAGGAGGGCTCGGAGGTGTTCTTAGGAAGAGGAAGAATGGGAATTTTATCGCCCCATTTCAACGGCTCTCTGCCGCAATTTTCGCGGCGGTAGGGCGAGATCAGCGGCCGCTCATGCGGCTGCGGGGTGGACGCGAAACCACCGCGGTGTAGCCACGGAGTGTCCGCGGCGTCCTTGTGCCCGAAGAAGTCGGAGGGGATCGCGTCTGCGATCCCCTGTTCTACCCCTTCCAAAAGAGGTGTTGGGCTGAAGTCGGCTGGGGCTGCCAGCTTCAGCCCAGTATCTCACAGGAGGTACTTTCAAATCCTAACCTGAGGTCATGGTAGAACTCTCAAACGAGGTCTGGGTAAACCGGTCCCTTGAGTTTGCAAAAATGCCCCCATCTTTGGCTTTTGATAAGCTCTTTGATTGTGAAGCCTTCATTTTCTTAAAATTGAAAGTCGATATCCTTCAAAATGAAATCTTTTGAGTGGAGAAGGGTACCGCAATTGGAATCCTCGTAGAAGAGACTGAAATGGGGAGAAAAGGAGGGTGATCCTCTAACGACTGCTCGATCTATGATTTTCCTTTGTCATCCTTTCCTTGTTCTGTTTCAAATCTCTTCTCTAAGGAACCATCTTCTTAGGACCATTGAGAGATTAAGGGCGAGAGCTTTGGTGAAGGGAAGACATCAGAAGGATTTGACAGAAGACAAAAGAAATATGCTATTTGGAGGATAAGAAGAAATTTCAAAGCGGTGAAGATGGGAGAAAGAAGGGACAACTTCGATTAAAGAGAGAAGGACTACCAGGTGTCAATCAGGGACATTGGCCTCTACCTTCGAGTTGACTCGTCATTATGCACAAGTCGGCTCCCATTAGTCTGCAGAGCCTTGAGTTAACTCTCGAGTCGACTCAAGGCTCCCTCTTACTACAAGGGGTCGACTCTTCATGATCTAGAGTCGACTTCTTAGATCACAAGTTAGCTCACAAAGAAAGGAAATGTTTAATCTTCAATGAAATAAAATTGAAATTTGATTAACACACAATGATAAATAGGAGTTCGGCATAATGATTTTAACAAAAAGGATTGCAAACTCCTAATTCATTTCTAATCACATAAAATTTCTCTTCATTTAAGGATTTTGTATAGATGTTAGTCAATTGATTTTCAGAATATACAAATTTAATTATAATATCATTGTTTTGCACATGGTTTCATATGATGTCTTATTTCAATAAGCTTAGTTTTTGAGTGCTATATTGGATTTTTGGTTAAATTAAGTGCACTTGTATTATCAGACTTTATGTGATTGTTTTGAATACCATGAACCTATGTTCTATGTTTAAATATCTGCAGTTAAGTGAGATTCTTTTAAGATTAGACAGATATCTAGCACAAATATAAAACACTAACTATGATGTCAAGACTACTTGTAGCTAAGTACAATAAAGATCCTATCACACCTCAATAAAGTTATAAATCAAGGCTCTCATCATGCTCATCTTTATCTAATTTACAAGAAGGACTTATAAGGGTACCAATATGTTTTGTATTCTCTATACTAAATTCTTTAAGATTTCTCTTGCATATTTGCTTTGGTTGATGAAGGTCCCATCTTTTGCTTACTTGATTTGGAGACCGAGAAAGAATGTAAGTTCACCCATCGTGCTCATAGCGAATTTTTCTCAAATTTTTTCTGTATGAGCTTAGCAAAATCTTGACATGAAACTTTATTAGTTGCACCAAATATAATGTCATCAATATAGATTTGCACAATTAATGAATCATTATCTTTTTTCTTTATAAACAAGTTTTTATCTGCATTTTCTCTTGAAAAATTATTTTCTAACAAGAATTTACTTAATCTTTTATACCAAGTTCTATGAGCTTGCATTAAAGCACACAAGGCCTTGTTTAATTTACAACCATGATTTGGAAATTCATTCAAAACTTGGAGGTTATTCCACGTAAACTTTCTCAACAATAAAATCATTCTGAAAGGTACTTTTAATATCCACTTGAAACAATTTAACATAATGTAGCAAGCAAAAGCAAAGTCTTATAGAAACCCTGTTTAAAATGTGGCAGATTGTGTTGATTGCCTCGGCCCAAAAATAATTATGAAAATGGCTTTCACACAACATAGTCCTAGCCATTTCTTCAAGGGTTCAACCTTTTCTTTCAACCATCCTATTTTGTTGAGGTATTCTAGGTGCAGAAAAATTATGTTCAATTCTATTTTTGTTACAAAACTTTTCAAACTCATGATTTTCAAATTCAGTACCATGATCACTTCTTACTTTAAAAACATGTAGACCTTTTTCATTTGAAATCTTTTTGAAAAGTTTGACAATGCAGAAAATGCTTCATTTTTGTGTGAAAGAAATAACACCCATGTAAATCTCAAAAAATTATCAATTATAACAAAGCTAATGACGCAGTCGAGGATGGGTGTTGCTGGATTTTGTGGAGGAGGACTGAAACTCTCTCTCTCTCTCTCTTTTCTTTTCTTTGGCAATGGCGGCTGGGATTCTTCGATGGGGGAAGGAGGAAGGAGATGGGAAGGTTGATGTCAATTGGGTCTATGGTTGGCAGCTGAATTTTGGAAATTGTATTGGCTTGGGCTAGGGCGGATGGAGCTCGCATGGGACCCAAATTAGTTTGGGTTTGAACATGAGGGGGGGGGGCTTGAACGCAGATGGAGTCTTAGAATCCTAAAAAAAGAAGGATTCTAAGGAGGGATAAGTATGGGTTTAAGGAAAGAGTCTCACCCCATTTAAATACCCACAAAACTAGGCAAAAGAGAAGGAGTCGCACCTTCTTCTTTCACCTCTTCTTGACGTCACACCAAGAAAGGAGAAGAGGCTCTCTTCTTACGTGAAGGGCTCTCAAACCTCTCAAACACTCAAGAAAATTTCACTCAAAGTAATTCTGAATTTTTTTTCTTCAATCTCTCTTTTATATAGAGAAGGAGGTTGGAAAAATAAGGACTCTTACAACCAGAAATTTAAAAACTCCTTCTAAACATGGACTCCTACTAAACAAGGACTCTTTTAAATTAAATCAAATAATTGACTCATTCAAATAACTTACTAATTAAGACTCCTACCTAAATTGAATCTCCTCTTGGTGCATGGGATAGAGTCCAAGTTGGCTTGGACTCCTCATGCTGCTTGACCAAGAGTCCAACTCAATGATGACTCTTCATGCTGCATGGAAAGAGAGTCTAATTCTTTTAGGACTCTTTCCCACATGCTACATAGACTCATCACACAACTCTTAAAAGTAAATCAAGACCCTTTAACGCCTTGGACTTAATTAAATTAAGCGTTGGAATAACTAAACCCAATGTTACTTGACCCACTCTAGACATGGACTCAATCTAACATTGGACACACCTAATGTTGGACCCAACTCTTTAATTCAAGACTCCTAATGAACTAGGACTCATGGACTCCAAATAAACTAGGACTTCTCACTGCCTAAGGACTCAATTGAATTAGACGTTGGAACACTTGAACCCAATGTAATTAGGTGCTGAAAATCTTGCACCCACTGTAGTTCGGTGCTGGAACTTTGTGGACCCAATGTGATCTAGTGCTCACCCAAGGAAGGGACTCAATCTCCAAGCATGCCTAGGCTTAGGCTCATGCTCCTGCATCAATTTTTTCCTATTGAGAAAAACTCAACTCCGTCGAGTTGGGGCTGATTTGAAGAACTTTGATTCGAGTGGGATTCGCCATTTGGTGCACACATAGGTGCGGGCTGATGCACACCGTGAGATAATCTACCATCTGGTACGCGCACGGGTGCAGACTGGTGCGCGCTGGAAGAGTCTTGGTGGAACTGGGCCACCAACTAAATGGACATGCATGGATGCGGGTCCGGTGCGCATGGGACGCAAGTCCAGTGTGCACGGGATGTGAGTCTGAGAGGAGGCCAGGAGCCTATGCTGCATGCGGCTGCTATGGCTACGGTGCTTGGTTGCGGCCTTGTGCATGGGCACTGGGCATGGCACCGTGCATGGATCTGATGATCGCTGCTTGTGCTTCTCTCGACTCCTCCGAAATATCAGATTATTTTTCTCAAAATTTGATGACATCTCTTCTGAAACTTCTGAACCATCTTTCATGGCAATCGATGTGAACATGTCCATATCTTTATGGCTGATTTTGGTGGCACAAGCGGACTTTGAAAGCACTTTGATGCAACGGATAGGATCTGAAATTGCCACCTTGAAATCAGATGGGATTACCTTTGAAATTTCAAATCCAACCTCACTTTGCTTGCAACCGAAATTATCCTGCGAATCACACAAACAGGCAGATCTGAACCTTCTAGTTCCACCGCGTCGGCTTCTTCTTTATTGTCTCCTCCCTTTGATCTCAGCAGGTTGAGGAGAAATTTTAGATGTCACCGCGATCTTGTCTTCCTTGCAAACTAACACGAATCGCTAGTCTTTGGTGGGGCAAACATAAGCAAAGTGCTCTCAGCCACCGCACTTGTTGCAATCGGATTAGCTTCTCCTTTGCAGCATAGAACCCTTTTCTTTCTTGCTGGTTCTTGCTACTCCTCGTTCCATATTTGGACTCCTATTTGCAAAAGTTCCAAATCTCATAAATGAAGGGTTCCGATCATGTCATGATGGGTAGCGGAAGCTAGGAATTTTAAAAATTTCTTAATAAAGTCCCTTAACATGAAACCCTTATAAGCCTAGATCACCTTAATGGTAACAATCAAACAATATAAATATAAATGCTGAAATAGAAGAATACCTGTAACGCTAAATCCAAGTTTGTAGAATCTCCACGAGGCATCCAAGTGTCCGCCTTCCAACGGTGATCCACATGGAAACTCGATCAAGACTTTAGCTCCAAAGATTTTTGATCCTTAATGCTGATCCTTCCAAAGAATTTAAATTGGCTTGCTTTCTCTCCTCTTTTATTTTTCTTTCACCTTTCTAAATCACTTCTAATCTTTTTATCCTAAAGAAGACCTCCTTGTCTTGGCTTAGGACACTCTAGAAGCAATGCTAGAAAGAGACAAAGGCTTGTAAGAAAGAAGAAATAAGGGAGAGAGAATGCGGTGGAGTTGGAATGGAGAATACAGTGGAATGGCTCCCTATTTATAGATATGAAGGGATGCATCCTAGCCATCCCTTCATGCATCAAAGGGTGTGATAAGAGGGTGCCAACAAGAGAGAGAGGGAGGCGTATCATGCTTTAGAAAAAGCGTATCTAATGATACGCTTCTTTCTTACGTCTTCCTCTTAAATCCTGATGATCCAAGGGCCCAAATGCAGGGAACTAAAGCCAATGGTCCAGATCTAGGCGCCATCTAATGGTCCAGATCAAGGCATCATCATCCAGGGTGCCATCTAATGGTCCAGAAGCAAGATGCGATCACCAATGGTCCAGATTCAGGCGCTGAGCAATGGTCCAGATCTTTCATCCAGGGAGCCATCCAGTGGTCCAGATTCAGGCGCTGAGCAATGGTCCAAATCTTTCATCTAGGGAGCCATCCAGTGGTCCAGATTCAGGCGCTGACCAATGGTCCAGATTATTCATCCAGGGAGCCATCCAATGGTCCAGAATAAGGCGCCAACCAGTGGACCAGATCCTTCATCCAAGAAGCCATCCAATGGTCCAGATGAAGGCGCCAACCAGTGGACCAGATCCTTCATCCAGGAAGCCATCCAATGGTCTAGATGAAGGCGCCAACCAGTGGACCAGATCCTTCATCCAGGGAGCGATCAATGGTCCAGAAGTGAAGGCCCTATCAAACCCAATCCAATTGGGTTTAACCAACTTAAAGAAAACATTAAACCTAATCAAATCAGGTCTAATTAAAGCCAAATGGGTTCCAACTCTTGGCTAACCCATATTAGGTCATGATCTAATCATATTAGATCAACCTAATCTAAGAATCAGATTCAAATTTAATTTGAATCAGGAGCTAAGGTTTGCAACACCTGCTAGGATGTTTATCTTGCAAACATAATCTAATCCAATTAGATCCTTGATAAGTTTTCTTGTGTGTGACCCATTGGATTTCTTATCTTAGCCAGCAGTAGGTGCAGGTGCAGGTTGACCTAACTTGATTAGAATACCTCTAATCCAATTTAGGTCCAATTCAGTGCTAAACCTGACTTAGCAATCAGAACCTTTCTGATGCTTTGATCTAATCAAACTCTTTGATCCGATCAACCCACAAGACAAGATTGACGTCTAGCAACGTATCATGTCTACCCGGAAGATGAGAAATGTATTGCACAAATCCAAACATACCCTTCAGTGGCAAGTTACCATGCAATTCAATCCCTCAGTCATACTACATCCTGAATAAGTGCATGAGTATGGATCAATATCAAACTCAATCACTTATTTATGTCTCTCTCAATCTTTTATATGATAATTCAAACAATGAAATATTAGAAACTCTTTCTAATTTTTATTTTGCTTTGATCAAAGGCTTATTGAATCATCATAAGATTAGAGTAAGTAGGATGTTACCTTCTCTTACTAGAAGTGATTGATTTCTTGTTGACCTACTTCCAACCTTTGTACAAAATCCACCATATCCAGAATACCCCGTACACTATGCAATGTTGTGAATGAGGGTAAACCAAAACATAGGTTCAAGTGCACAAGGTACCATGGTGATCTCAGGTCTAAGGATCACTTGCACAACTCCCACTATATGAATTATCTTTTGACAATTAAGTAAGAATCCATAAGATGTTCTCATGGCTGGTCAATTCAGTGAACTCATTTCTCTAATGAGCACCCACATCTTTGTATTAGTGTCTCACACAAGTGATTATAAGATCAATCACTCTCTACATCGAGCATACATAAGATGTGCCAGTCTTTTCGGTAATATTGATCCCCGACTCAATGTACCAATGACTGGAAATATTTAAGATTAGGGTTTTAGGATTTTAGGTCTCACTAGTATGATCTCATCATAGCCTCAAAACTATTGCTCTAATCTAAGGGGTTTATCACAAATATAATCAACAGCATATGATAAAACACAATGCCTTTATTTATATTTAAATATCATGTACATGATTTGAAAAATCAAAAGAAAACCCTTCGTAATATATATTGCGATTGACTTGTAGGGCATCTATTCTTTCAATCTCCCACTTGCACTAAAGCCAATCGTCCTTATATTTCATCCCCATACAATCGAGGTGGCAATCGAATTGCTGTTGTGGTAGAGCTTTAGTGAACGGGTCTGCTAGGTTGTTCTTTGTGTCTACTCGTTCAATCACTATATCTTGTCTCTCGACGATCTCTCGAACGAGGTGGAAGCGTCTTAAAATGTGCTTGAATTTGTGATGAGACCTTGGTTCCTTCGCTTGAGCAACAACTCCAGTGTTATCACAATAAACTGGGACAAGTCCAGCAATCTCAGAAACTACTTCTAACTCAGAGATGAACTTCTTCATCCAGATAGCTTCCTTAGCGGCTTCACTTACAGCAATGTATTCTGCCTTAGTAGTTGAGTCAGCTACAGTTTGCTGCTTGGAACACTTCCAGCTCACTGCACCTCCATTTAGGATAAAGACATACCCTAATGATACGCTTCTTTCTTACGTCTTCCTCTTAAATCCTGATAATCCAAGAGCCCAAATGCAGGAAACCAAAGCCAATGGTCCAGATCTAGGCGCCATCTAATGGTCCAGATCAAGGCATCATCATCCAGGGTGCCATCCAATGGTTCAAAAGCAAGATGCGATCACCAATGGTCCAGATTCAGGCGCTGAGCAATGGTCCAGATCTTTCATTCAGGGAGCCATCCAGTGGTCCAGATTCAGGCGCTGAGCAATGGTCCAGATCTTTCATCTAGGGAGCCATCCGGTGGTCCAGATTCAGGCGTTGACCAATGGTCCAGATTATTCATCCAGGGAGCCATCCAATGGTCCAGAATAAGGCGCCAACCAGTGGACCAGATCCTTCATCGAAGAAGCCATCCAATGGTCCAGATGAAGGCGCCAACTAGTGGACCAGATCCTTCATCCAGGAAGCCATCCAATGGTCCAGATGAAGGCGCCAACCAGTGGACCAGATCCTTCATCCAGGGAGCGATCAATGGTCCAGAAGTGAAGGTCCTATCAAACCCAATCCAATTGGGTTTAACCAACTTAAAGGAAACATTAAACCTAATCAAATCAAGTCTAATTAAAGCCAAATGGGTTCCAACTCTTGGCTAACCCATATTAGGTCATGATCTAATCATATTAGATCAACCTAATCTAAGAATCAGATTCAAATTTAATTTGAATCAGGAGCTAAGGTTTGCAACACATGCTAGGATGTTTATCTTGCAAACGTGATCTAATCCAATTAGATCCTTGATAAATTTTCTTGTGTGTGACCCATTGGGTTCCTTATCTTAGCCAGCAGTAGGTGCAGGTGCAAGTTGACCTAACTTGATTAGAATACCTCTAATCGAATTTAGGTCCAATTCAGTGCTAAACCTAACTTAGCAATCTGATGCTTTGATCTAATCAAACTCTTCTATCCGATCAACCCACAAGACAAGATTGACATCTAGCAACGTATCATGTCTACCCGGAAGATGAGGAATGTATTGCACAAATCCAAATATACCCTTCTGTGGCAAGTTACCGTGCAATTCAATCCCTCAGTCATACTACATCCTGAATAAGTGCATGAGTATGGATCAATATCAAACTCAATCACTTATTTATGTCTCTCTCAATCTTTTATATGATAATTCAAACAAAAAAAATTAGAAACTCTTTCTAATTTTTATTTTGCTTTGATCAAAGGCTTCTTGAATCATCATAAGATTAGAGTAAGTAGGATGTTACCTTCTCTTACTAGAAGTGACTGATTCCTTGTTGACCTACTTCCAACCTTCGTACAAAATCCACCATATCCAGAATACCCCGTACACAACACAATGTTGTGAATGAGGATAAACCAAAATATAGGTTCAAGTGCACAAGGTACCATGGTGATCTCAGGTCTAAGGATCACTTGCACAACTCCCACTATGTGAATTATCATTTGACAATTAAGTAAGAATCCATAAGATGTTCTCATGGCTGGTTAATTCAGTGAACTCATTACTCTAATGAGCACCCACATCTTTGTATTAGTGTCTCACACAAGTGATTGTAAGATCAATCACTCTCTACATCGAACATACATAAGATGTGCCAGTCTTTCCGGTAATATTGATCCCCGACTCAATATACCAATGACTGAAAATATTTAAGATTAGGATTTTAGGGTTTTAGGTTTCACTAGTATGATCTCATCATAGCCTCAAAACCATTGCTCTAATCTAAGGAGTTTATCACAAATATAATCAACAGCATATGATAAAACACAATGTCTTTATTTATATTTAAATGTCATGTACATGATTTGGAAAATCAAAAGAAAATCCTTCGCAATACATATTGCGATTGGCTTGTAGGACATCTATTCTTTCAATCTCCCACTTGCACTAAAGCCAATCGTCCTTATATTTCATCCCCATACAATCAAGGTGGCAATCGAATTGCTGTTGTGGTAGAGCTTTAGTGAACGAGTCTGCTAGGATGTTCTTTGTGTCTACTCGTTCAATCACTATTTTTTGTCTCTCGACGATCTCTCGAACGAGGTGGAAGCGTGTTAGAATGTGCTTGAATTTGTGATGAGACCTTGGTTCCTTCGCTTGAGCAACAACTCCAGTGTTATCACAATAAACTGGGACTAGTCCAGCAATCTCAGAAACTACTCCTAACTCAGAGATGAACTTCTTCATCCAGACAGCTTCCTTAGCGGCTTCACTTACAGCAATGTATTCTGCCTCAGTAGTTGAGTCAGCTACAGTTTGCTGCTTGGAACTCTTCCAGCTCACTGCACCACCATTTAGGGTAAAGACATACCCTGAAGTGGACTTGCTATCATCTGAATTTGACTGAAAACTAGAATCAGAAAATTCTTCTAGTTTCAACTCAGATCCTCCATAAACTAGAAAAATATCTTTAGTCCTTCTCAAGTATTTAAGAATATTTTTCACAGCTATCCAATGATCCTCTCCTGGATCAGCCTAGAATTTGCTTGTTATGCCTAAGGCATAAGCAACATCAGGCCTAGTACATAGCATAGCATACATAATCGATCCTACTGCCGAAGCATAGGGAATAGAATTCATTCTATTCCTTCAAATGTCTTAGGAGACATCTTCTTAGAGAGACGTATGCCATGAGTCATAGGCAAGTAACCTCTTTTACTTTCTTCCATGCTGAATCATTTCAGCACATGATCTATATACCTAGACTGGGATAAACCTAGCATCCTTTTAGATCTATCCCTATAGATCTTTATACCAAGTATATAGGATGCTTCTCCCAAGTCTTTCATGAAAAAGCTTTTTGATAGCCAAGTCTTGACCGATTGTAACATTGGAATATTATTTCCAATGATCAGTATGTCATCTACATACAATATTAAGAAGACAAAGACACTCCTACTAGTCTTCTTGTACACACATGGTTCATCCATATTTTTGATAAAACCAAACTCTTTGACTGTTGTATCAAAACGGATGTTCCAACTCCTCGATGCTTGCTTTAATCCATAAATGGATTTCTTAAGCTTGCATGCTTGATTTGCTCTCTTACTTGAGACAAATCCTTCTGGCTGTGTCATGTAAACCTCTTCCTCAAGATGATCATTAAGGAAGGCGGTTTTGACATCCATCTGCCAAATTTCATAATCATAGTATGCAGCTATTGCAAGCAAAATCCAAATAGATTTGAGCATAACTACTGGTGAAAAAGTTTCATCATAGTCAATTCCTTGCTTTTGTCTGAAACTTTTTGCCACCAATCTAGCCTTTTAGGTTTCTACTTGGCCATCTGCTCCAATCTTTTTCTTATAGACCCATTTGCAACCTATAGGGTTTACACCCTCTGGTGCATCAATCAAAGTCCATACTTGATTGGTATACATAGAATCTATTTCGGATTTCATGGCTTCTAGCCATTTGTCAGAGTCACTACTCATGACAGCTTCCGAATAGATCAGAGGATCATTATTTTGAACAATGTGGGCTTCATCATTCTCAATGATAAACCTATATATCTCAGGTGCATTTCGCACTCTATCTGACCTTTGGAGTGGAGATGTGTGTTGTGGTTGTACCTCATCAATGGGTACATCTGGTTGAGGAATATCTTGTGTCTCCATTTGTAGATCTTGAACTTCTTCAAGTTCAATTTTTCTATCCTTGCCTTTTTCTAAGATAAACTCTTTCTCTAAGAAAATGGCATGCCTACCTACAAAGACCTTTTGTTCGGTAGGACGATAGAAGATGTATCCTATACTATCTTTAGGATAACCTACAAAAATACATTTATCTGATCTAGCACTTAGCTTGTGTTCAAAATTTCTTTTGACATAAACTTTACAGCCCCATATCTTAAGATACTTAAGATTAGGCTTCTTTCCTCTTCATATCTCATATGGAGTATTAGATACAGATTTTGATGGTACCCTGTTTAATACAAGTGTAGCAGTTTTTAGGGCAAAACTCCAGAAGAAAATAGAAAGATCTGTAAAGCATATCATGGACCGTACCATATCTAATAGAGTACGATTCCTCTATTCGGTTACACCATTTAATTGTGGCGTATATGGAGGTGTCTATTCAGAGAGAATGTCCTTTTCTTTAAGATGATTTAAAAACTCACTAGAAAGGTATTCACCTTCTCGATCAGATTGAAGGATTTTAATATACTTTTCAGTTTGTTTTTCAACCATACTTTGATACTCTTTAAACTTATCAAAGGCTTCGAATTTATGTTTCATAAGATACACATATCCGAACCTTGATAAATCATCAGTGAATGTGATGAAGTAAGAGTATCCACCTCTAGCTGGAGTTGTCATAGGACTACATACATCTGTATGCACAAGTCTAATAACTCACTTGCCCTTTCTCCATGTCCAGTGAATGGAGACTTAGTCATTTTTCCCATAAGACAAGATTCACAAGTTCCTAATAATTCAAAATCATAAGGATCAAAAAACTCTTCTTTGTATAACTTGTGTATTCTTGACTCACTAATATGACCTAGTCGGCAATGCCAAAGGAGGGTATTATTCACCTCTTCTCTCTTTCTTTTATTACTTTTATCAATATGATAAATATTGTCATTAAGGGATAGAATTAGAAGACCATTTTCCATAATGCCATTGCAAAGATGCTTAATAGAAAAAGAAATAGAGCAACAATTGCCCTTTCCATTAATCTTAAATCCTTTTTTTAATAACAAAGTGTGGAGTGATTGATCATAACCCTATTTGATTTTGATGAGCTCAAAGCATTTGAGTATATCTTATGTTTACTAATAAATTCAATCTAGTGTTTCAGTGAAAATCTTACAAATTTATGGTTAAGTGCATCTAGATTTGGTTCAAGATATTTTGGATAAGTTAAGAAGTCAAGTTGAACCAAAGTCTGGGACTCGAGTCGACTCCGAGATATTACGAGTCGACTCCAGGCGTATCAGAAGCATTGGCACAGGCTCGAGTCGACTCCGGAATGTTATGAGTCGACTCCGACTGAGAACAGACAGACGAACAGAAAGACTCAACTCAAAACTTGTCAGTGAGTCGACTCCTGAAGTGCGCGAGTCGACTCCGATGCTTACCGAGTCGACTCCGGAGTAGTATGAGTCGACTCCAGGGAGTTACAGACAAAAAAGTCAGAGAGCAATTTTCGACCCTGAGAGCCGAGTCGACTCCTGAGGAACGCGAGTCGACTCCGATGGTTGGCAGGTCGACTCCAAAGAAAGCAAGAGTCGACTCTCAGTGTTATACAAGGCAAAAGTCAGAGAGCAGTTTTCGGACACTGAGAGCCGAGTCGACTCCCGCAAAGCCCGAGTCGACTCCGAGATAGCGCGACCCCAAAAAAGACAGAAGACAGAATTGTTGTCTCTGAGACGCGAGTCGACTCCAAGACAGTTCGAGTCGACTCCAAGGCAGCGCTACTCCAAAAAGACAGAAGACTGTTTTTCGGATACTGAGAGCCGAGTCGACTCCGGAACAGTTCGAGTCGACTCTAAGACTGCACAAGCCAAAAGACAGAAGATCGGGAGTTCGGACTCTGAGCGCCGAGTTGACTCCCAGAATTTCCGAGTCGACTCGAGTGAGCCAAGTGAAGAATGGCTCTATGGATTCCATGGGATGAGCCGTCTCCAAAAATGCCAGGTCAGCTCCAAGTTTTGGCGAGTCGACTCCGGGTTAAGTCGAGTCGACTCCCAGTCGAGAAGCTCACTTTAATTCAAATCCGAAACAGTTGCCGAGCCGACTCCAGAAGAGCATGAGTCGACTCCGGCTACAGCCGAGTCGACTCCAGATCGCGCGAGTCGACTCCGATCCCAACGGACACATTGTCAGGATGTGCAGAATGTGCAGAACGGCTAGTAAAGTGAGTCTAACGGCTAGTTTCCGTAGGGAATGGCTTAAATAGCCACAGAGGACTGTAGCAAAGCAGAGAAGTGATATTCCACTCAAAGAAAACAAGAATCCTCCATTTGCAAACTGATTTCAACGGAAAAGAAGAAAGAGAGCTATTAACTCCATTCAACCAACTCTTCCCAGCATTAAAGAAGTCTCCATCTGCCTTCAAGTCTTCAAGACATTCAAGAGAAGACCCAGAGTTCAAGAAGCCCTCCTCTACATCGTCATAAAATAGTTTGAGGGCTTTTAACTTCTCTATTGTTTATATTGCTGAATATCTGCTTTCCTAGAAGCTGTACTTTTTCTCTTTGTTCTTTCTTTCCATTTGGTTCTTACTTGATTCAATCAGGGGATTGAATCAAGGGTGTATAGGTTTGTTGGTGAGCCTAGGTTGAAACCAACGTGTAAGGGTTCGATTGTGATCCCGGAAAAACAATCGGGGTGGTTCTAGTCGGTGAGCCTGGGAAAACCGACCGAGTTCGTTGTGACCTCGTAAAACAACAAGTTTGGTTGAGAGCTTGTAAAACAACCGGCTGTAATCCGAGGGGTTATAGTGAATTCCCAAGTGAGGCTTGGGGAGTGGACGTAGGAGCAAGGGTTAGCTCCGAACCACTATAAAATCATTGTGTTTGTGATTGCATTTGTCTCTCTTACTTTCATTTCATTCACTGCACTTAGCATCTAATTAATCAACTTGCAAAAAGGATTAATTAGTATCTCACAAACCATTTAATTGTAACAATTATTTTAAAACCCAATTCACCCCCCCTCTTGGGTTGTCTATCTGGGCAACAAGTGGTATCAGAGCCTGAACTCTTTTACCCAAAGAGTAAAAGATCAAAATGACAACCCCATTTGGATCTTCCCACATTGAGGGCCAGTCCACCCAAAGACCCCCATTTTTTAATGGATCCGACTATTCATATTGGAAGGCTAGGATGAGAATATTTATCCAAGCCCAAGACTATGAAATGTGGACCATTATACTAAATGGACCATACATCCCATCCATCTATGTAGAGGGTGTCACTGTACCCAAACTTGAAAAGGATTGGGATGACCATGACTTTAGGAAGGCACAACTCAATGCCAAAGCAATGAATGTGCTTTACTGCACATTAGACAGAAATGAATTCAATAGAGTCTCTATTTGCAATTCTGCAAAAGAGATTTGGGATAGACTTGAAGTGACCCATGAGGGCACGAATCAAGTCAAAGAATCCAAAATAAACATATTAGTTCATAAGTATAAATTGTTTAAGATGGATTCTAATGAAACTATCACTTGCATGTTCACTAGATTTACTGACATTGTCGATGGCCTAAAAAGCCTTGGCAAAAATTATACTAATAGTGAGCTTGTCAGGAAGATTCTTCGCTGTCTACCAAGGTCATGGAAAGCCAAGGTGACGGCAATCCAAGAAGCCAAGGACTTGGACAAGCTTCCACTTGAGGAGCTTCTTGGATCCCTAATGACGCACGAGCTCACAATGAAACAACACAGCGAAGAAGAGTCCTCTCACAAGAAAAAGGTAATAGCATTAAAATCTGTTTCAACTAACAAAGACTTATCTTGCAGCAGTAGCAGTGAAGAGGAAGATAATGAGGGAGATGATGATGAGGCTCTCCTTGTAAGAAAATTCAGAAGATTCATCAACCGGAAGAAATCCTCACATCAAAGGAGAGGCCCCTCAAGTTCCTATCACAAGGATAAAGGTAAGGAAAGGAAAAATGAGGGGATCGGTTGTTATGAGTGTAAGAAGCCGGGGCACTTCAGAGCTGAGTGTCCTTTGCTGAAGAAGGGGAGCAAGCACAAGAAAAAGAAAGTCCTCGTCTCCACCCTATCGGACTCTGATACATCTTCATCATCATCGGATGAAGAACAAGAAGAAAAAGCCAACCTTTGCTTTATGGCTAACGACAATGAGGTAATATCCGGAACACATTTAGATTTTACTTTTGATGAATTATATGATGCTTTCAATGAATTAATGGATGAGTACAAGACAATAAACCTTAAAAACAAAGAATTAAAAGTAACTAACCAAACTCACCTCCGTAAGTATGATACATTAGTTAAGGATAAAGATGTTTTTATTAAAGAAAATGCAGAACTTAAGACAAGCAACCAAATCTTGATTCAAAAGAATAATACCTTAACTAAAAATAACGAAAGGCTGAACAAAGAAATATTAGAACTTAAAAACAATAAACATATCTTAAAAGAGAGTCTCACAAAAGAACTAAGTAATCTAAAAACAGAAAAATAAAAATTGACACTAGAACTTGAAAAGTACAAGCCTCTTGTAGAAAAAATTACATATAGCTCAGAAAAATTAGAGATGATACTTAATAGTCAACGAGCTGTATTCAATAGAGCGGGTTTAGGGTATAAACCTAAAAATAAGCAAAAACTCCTTAGTAATTTCTTTGTTAAAGCAGGGGAGAGTAAAAATAAGAAAATAACATGTTTTTACTGTGGAACATTAGGACATAAAGCAAATGTGTGTGATTATAGAAAAGGAAAAACTAAAAGAAAAATTAAAAGGGTTTGGGTTCCAAAAGGAACCAACATTACTAACCATGAAGGACCCAAGAAAACTTGGGTACCTAAAGTTGTATGATTTGCTTGTGTAGGAGTGTCTTGCAGCCAAGGTAGACAAAAATTGTTGGTACTTGGATAGTGGCTGCTCAAGACACATGACGGGTGACAAGGATCAATTCTTCACCCTTGAAGCTAAGAAGGGAGGTGCTGTGACTTTTGGAGACAATAACCAAGGTCACATCATTGGTATAGGTAAAGTACAAATTATCCCTTCAACCTTTATTGATAATGTTCGATATGTTGATGGTCTAAAGCATAATTTACTTAGCATTAGTCAATTGTGTGATAGAGATTTTGATGTTTTGTTCAAACCATTACTATGCATCATAACCAACTCAAATGACAATAGTTTAGTTTTTAAAGGAATAAGACGTGGGAATGTGTATGTTGTAGACCTTGAGGATCTTGCCAAACATAACCCATGTTTAGTTGTTAATGAAACTAAGGACAATGATGCTAGTTGGTTATGGCACCGTAAGTTAGGTCATGCAAGCATGGACACAATATCAAAACTAGTTAAAAGAGATTCCGTGATAGGTTTGCCAAAACTAAAGTTTGAAAAGAATAAAATATGTGAAGCATGTCAATTTGGCAAACAATCAAGGAACTCCTTTAAATCTATAAATTGTGTCTCTACCTCTAGACCTCTAGAACTACTACACATGGATCTATTCGGACCAACTAGAACCACAAGTTTAGGTGGAAATAAATATGGTCTAGTTATTGTAGATGATTATTCTAGATACACTTGGGTCATGTTCTTAGCTCATAAGGATCAAGCATTTTCAGTTTTCAAGAAATTTCATAAAGAAGTAACAAATGCTAGAGATACTTCAGTCATAGCTATTAGAAGTGATCATGGAACCGAATTTGAAAATTATTTATTTGATGAGTTTTGTGGTAAAAAGGGGATAACTCATAATTTTTCTGCACCTAGGACACCACAACAAAATGGAGTTGTGAAAAGGAAAAATAGAACTCTAGAGGAAATGGCTAGAACCATGTTATGTGAAAGTAACCTCTGATAGTCAACTTTAAAGACCACGCAATAGCACGTATCTGGTAGGATAGTGATTACGGGTATCGATCCACAGGGATTGGGGTACAGTTGTTTTTCTTTAAAAATAAAAATATTTAAAAGGATGAGTTTGTGAAAACTATTAAACTAAGCAATTTAATAAGAAATGCAATTAAAACGATCAGTTTGGGGGAACCTAGGGCAAGGAATTCACCACTAACATCGGAACAAGGATTAATTATATTTTTAATTTATTCTTGGATAAACATGCAAATTGGCTACAAGCCTAATAAGCATTCGAATAAAATTTCACAAAAGTAATTTGGGCATAATCCATCTTCAGTTGGCATGAAATGTCTACCCTAATCTAAGGTGGCAGCACATCGCATCTTCCCTAAGCATGGACTATCTTATATTTACCTAGTGATCATAAAGAACAGTTGTACGAACATCATACTTAAAATCACAGAAATTAAATATGATTCAAAAGAAGATATCCATTAAAAACAATAAGTTCATACAACCCCAAGAATATAAAATAAAATATAAAACCCGTGTCCCTTTTGTTAGGGCTGCATCCAACCCTAGTGAGAAGATCAGCTTTCCATGGTACGGGGGGTAGCAGCAGCGATGTAGAGGACTCCCATCACGGCTATCTCCTTCCTTTCTCTGTCTTCTTCCTTCACTGGACTCGGTAGGAACTCCCTTAGCATTTCTTTTTCCGTGGGAAGTCCTTCCCACAATGCCTCAAACTATTCTCTCTCTTTTTTCACTTCGGTGGGAACTCCTGAGAAGAGATGAGTTGGAACCGAACCTCCCCCGATGGGGAAGAAGGAGTGCCCCCCCCCCCCCCCCCCCCCCCCCGGTGGGGGAAGAGGGAATGCCCCATCTGCTCATGCCTGACCCCTTTTATAGGCTCTCCATTCCCGGTTGAGAGGAGATGACGATGAATCACGGAAAAGACGCAGGAGGTTGTTGGGACTGGAGCTTATCCGGGAGTTGAAGTCGGCTTGATCCTTGGCTGCAGGGGATGACGAGGACATGGAGAAGATCTTGGACGCGGCTGGCAGCTGGGATGCGAATGGATCACAGAGGAAGCGGATGTTTGAGAGGATTTCGGAGGGATGATATGGCTGGGAGCGAGCTAAGAGCAGGGGATGAGCTTGGATGTTGGGATTTGAAGAAGGGATAAGGATGCAAGCGGCTGGATTGGTTTGAGAGGATCTCGGAGGAAGGGGATCACGGAGAAGATGGGAGGAAGTTGGGACTCATTGGATTTATCAGGCTCTGTTCCTTGGGATAAGGTTGCAAACTGGAACAGGGGAAGAATGAATCACGGACGCGAGGAAGATGAGCTGGGATTTGTTGGCCGCGGGAGATTCGGACGCGGGAGCGGTTGGAGCTGGATCTCGGAGGCTCTGGGAGGTACTCACGGATGCTGGGATGAACTGGAAGGGAGTGATCCGTGAAGCTCTCTTCCTTGATCTTTGGGCACGCTGCTGGCTCTGATCCGAAGAGCTAGAAAGTTCGGATGAAGTTGGATCACGGAGCATACGGAGCAGAGGATTCAGGTTTATCCGTGGATAGGATGGGATTAATCCAGACGATGGCTAGCTTGATGGATCCGTGGAGCTCGGGATGAAGTTTGGACACGGTTGGGAACAGGGGAGGTGATCCGGAACGTTGGAATGATGCGAAGAAGTCTTGGATAGCTCTTGGATGAAATCTGGGATGATACGGATGACGTGGGAGAGTAGGTCGATGGGAAGATGAACACAGTTGAGAGAAGATGAGGATAAATCGCTAAGAATGGGGAGGATTTGAACTGATCTTGAAGCAGGGAAGCAGCGTGGACGTTGGGAAATTCTGTGTAAGAAGGGGAGCTTTGTTCTTGGATTCGGTTTGTGGGATTCGTCAACTGGGAAGGTCGTGGAGGAGTTTGGATGTTATAAAGAATGCGTGAGGTGCATCGCAGAAGGTAAGAAATGCTGGGAAAAATTTGGATTCGGTGATGTGTGACCTCATCCGTGGGTAGGCTGGGATTAAGAGGGGTTTAGACTTGGACACGGGGAGAAAATGGGAAGGGCTTTTATTTTGCTAAGTTAGAAAGCTTGGTGCACATGGGGAAGATGACGTGGACATCGGAAGGCCGTATGCTTAATTTCTAAGCACTTAAAAGGTGACGTGGACATGGGTTCAGCTGCAAACGCGACCTGCACAAATTAGTTCAGACATCATCCTAGTTAGTTCGACTCGATCTGCACATATTAGAATTGACCAATGAAATCAAGCAAACTCGAATTATTTTTAATAATGCCATGATGAAGGGGAACACATTTTCTTATGTTAAATTCACTAAATATATGAATTAAAATAATGATAAGTGCTATGAATAAGATATTAATTTATGTATTATTTAGCACTTATCACACCCCCAAACCTACATTTTGCTAGTCCTCAAGCAAATAAAATAAAAAAAACTAACTCACTTTCGCAGGAATCGCGATTGCATTTACCGTATGCAATAAGGCTTTAAACCCCTAGGTGGCCCTAGTGGACGAGTTTTGTCTCGTGAGGGTTTCCGGCTCAGATACCCACAAACTGCGGTCTCTACCCAGTTTATTTTATTGTTTTATAAAATCTAATTTCAAATGCATAAGTGCCAAGAATTTTAAAAACACACAAAGTTTTATTACTAAGTCAGCCCAAATCCTAGGTCAAGATGCAACTTAAGTTGAAGTCATTAAGTTTCCGTTAGAGAGTTGTAAGGCTAATTTATACTTGGGTGCTCGGTGATGTCTGGATCATACACAAGCTAAGGCTTTAGATTCTCCAAAATATTGCTAAAACTAGTAGTTTCCAAGAATTGGTCAAATAAGACCTAATCACTGATTCAAAATCATCCTACCTTGCAGGATTTCGAGAGTTGTGGATGTTTACTTTAATACCTCATGGGCTTTATCTGTAATATTCCAGTTTACTCGAATTTTTACAACGACGGCTTTCACGCTATCGTCTTTTTCAAGGTCAATATTATTTTCTCTTTTTCTCTTTTTTTTTATTTTTTTATTATTTTTTATTTTTTTATTATTTTTTTTATTTTATATTTATTACGTACTTTTACTCTTGTAATGATTCCTCCATATAACGAGCATTCAGTCAACACTCCCACACTAGATGGCATAAGGTGTTAGGCATCAAGACTCCCCTACGGACCTATGCTCGGATTCATCATTGCAAGCCCGCTGACCTTTGACAATAGGTAGCCCTTTTCGATGTACCTGACTAAATTCGCTTCTTTTTTTTTTAATAGCGAATTAGATAGGTATGATTCATCAGGACTCAAGGTTGCTACCAGACTTAACAATATCATGTTAAACCTAACCCTTAGAAGTGCAGGCCATACGTGTTGTGAAATTTCAAAGTAAAAATTATCTTACAACTCGCTAAAAGAATTTTTAATTCAAAGAACTCAAATTGACTTATTCCTGACTAATCATTGGGCTTTTTAGATTTTATATACTTTGTGATCATTTCAACACTAAGGCATAGAAATTATTTTTTTTTTTGAAATTCACTTTTTTTTTGAAATTCACTTAAAAATGTGAAAATGCGAAAAATTCCTTTAAAAATTTGAATCCTATACCCCCCAACCTAGATCAGACATTGTCCTCAATTTTTTTTAAATATTATATTATTATTTTTATTTTTTTATTTATTTTTTTATTTTAGTTTGGACGAAAATATGATGCAAATGAAGGATAGAAGCATTTTACCGTAGTTGCATCAGTAATATGAGGACACCTGAAAAAAAATACGACAAGAAAATATGCAAAAATAACCTACGAGAATTGGGTTGCCTCCCAACAAGCGCTAAGTTTAACATCTTCAGCCAGACGCCGCGCATCTTTATCAAATCATACCGGGTATAGTTGATTCTAATGTTCTGATCTCAGCTCGAATATTCCTAAGGGTCCGTTCTATTTCAGGGTCAAAAGGTAATAGTGCAGGAGATTTGGAATGACACCCTAGCATGCACCAATACTTTTCAGATCAATCACGTACAGTCAAGCATGCACTAAAAGAAAAATACATCAAATCCTTGTATTTGTCCTAAAATTACTAGACAGCTCCTAACTAGTTTGAAGAGGGCACCTAAGCCTCCAATCCGGTCTAATGAATTTAGTTGACCAGGTAAGCTCCCAGGTAAGTGGGGGGGTCACGATGCGTTCGCAAAGGTCCCACTTAAAAACCACTTGCCTCGAACAGATGAACTGTCTTCCTTGGGACAAAGCTTGCCTAGACATCAACTGAGCCACAGAGCGAAATTGGTGCAACTTTCGGTGATCTTCGTTCTATTGAGCTCGAATGTCCCTAGGGGCCAACGTCTAATTGATTTTAATTTAAAATGATGGCTATGTGAGAATTGATTCACCTAATTTGGGCAAGAATCTGGTGATGAAATCCAGTTCTTATCTTGTTGGAGTGATTGCCCTTACTATGTGCGGATTAATTTGTGTATGTGTATCAGGCATGCATTCACACTTTTGCTGAATTTAAAATCAAACAATCACCACAAAAGGGAATTTGAATAAGAAAGGTTTAGAGGTTACCAAAGAAAATTTTTCCAGCATTTTTTTTTATTTTTTTTTAGGCAAACCTCTACAGCATTTCTTTTCCAGCAATTTTCTTTTTGATCGTCCCAGATGTCTTCTTTGATTCCTGATTAAATAATACCAAAATCAAAAATTAGTAAGAGAGAAGAAGGAGATAAGAAAAGTAACAAAAAAATAGAAAATATTTTTATTTTATTTTAGATATATATATTTTTTGAAAGTTTTTTTTTTGAAAGTTTTTTTTAATGAAAAGAAAAATAACTATGCTAACAATCCCCGGCAATGGCGCCAAAAATTGATAGTCAACTTTAAAGACCACGCAATAGCACGTATCTGGTAGGATAGTGATTACGGGTATCGATCCACAGGAATTGGGGTACAGTTGTTTTTCTTTAAAAATAAAAATATTTAAAAGGATGAGTTTGTAAAAACTATTAAACTAAGCAATTTAATAAGAAATGCAATTAAAACGATCAGTTTGGGGGAACCTAGGGCAAGGAATTCACCACTAACATCGGAACAAGGATTAATTATATTTTCAATTTATTCTTGGATAAACATGCAAATTGGCTACAAGCCTAATAAGCATTCGAATAAAATTTCACAAAAATAATTTGGGCATAATCCATCTTCAGTTGGCATGAAATGTCTACCCTAATCTAAGGTGGCAGCACATCGCATCTTCCCTAAGCATGGACTATCTTATATTTACCTAGTGATCATGAAGAACAGTTGTACGAACATCATACTTAAAATCACAGAAATTAAATATGATTCAAAAGAAGATATCCATTAAAAACAATAAGTTCATACAACCCCAAGAATATAAAATAAAATATAAAACCCATGTCCCTTTTGTTAGGGCTGCATCCAGCCCTAGTGAGAAGATCAGCTTTTCATGGTACGGGGGGTAGCAGCAGCGATGTAGAGGACTCCCATCACGGCTATCTCCTTCCTTTCTCTGTCTTCTTCCTTCACTGGACTCGGTAGGAACTCCCTTAGCATTTCTTTTTCCGTGGGAAGTCCTTCCCACAATGCCTCAAACTATTCTCTCTTTTTTTTTTACTTCGGTGGGAACTCCTGAGAAGAGATGAGTTGGAACCGAACCTCCCCCGATGGGGAAGAAGGAGTGCCCCCCCCGGTGGGGGAAGAGGGAATGCCCCCTCTGCTCATGCCTGACCCCTTTTATAGGCTCTCCATTCCCGGTTGAGAGGAGATGACGATGAATCACGGAAAAGACGCAGGAGGTTGTTGGGACTGGAGGCTTATCCGGGAGTTGAAGTCGGCTTGATCCTTGGCTGCAGGGGATGACAAGGACATGGAGAAGATCTTGGACGCGGCTGGCAGCTGGGATGCGAATGGATCACAGAGGAAGCGGATGTTTGAGAGGATTTCGGAGGGATGATATGGCTGGGAGCGAGCTAAGAGCAGGGGATGAGCTTGGATGTTGGGATTTGAAGAAGGGATAAGGATGCAAGCGGCTGGATTGGTTTGAGAGGATCTCGGAGGAAGGGGATCACGGAGAAGATGGGAGGAAGTTGGGACTCGTTGGATTTATCAGGCTCTGTTCCTTGGGATAAGGTTGCAAACTGGAACAGGGGAAGAATGAATCACGGACGCGGGGAAGATGAGCTGGGATTTGTTGGCCGCGGGAGATTCGGACGCGGGAGCGGTTGGAGCTGGATCTCGGAGGCTCTGGGAGGTACTCACGGATGCTGGGATGAACTGGAAGGGAGTGATTCGTGAAGCTCTCTTCCTTGATCTTTGGGCACGCTGCTGGCTCTGATCCGAAGAGCTGGAAAGTTCGGATGAAGTTGGATCACGGAGCATACGGAGCAGAGGATTCAGGTTTATCCGTGGATAGGATGGGATTAATCCAGACGATGGCTAGCTTGATGGATTCGTGGAGCTCGGGATGAAGTTTGGACACGGTTGGGAACAGGGGAGGTGATCCGAAACGTTGGAATGATGCAAAGAAGTCTTGGATAGCTCTTGGATGAAATCTGGGATGATACGGATGACGTGGGAGAGTAGGTCGATGGGAAGATGAACACAGTTGAGAGAAGATGAGGATAAATCGCTAAGAATGGGGAGGATTTGAACTGATCTTGAAGCAGGGAAGCAGCGTGGACGTTGGGAAATTCTGTGTAAGAAGGGGAGCTTTGTTCTTGGATTCGGTTTGTGGGATTCGTCAACTGGGAAGGTCATGGAGGAGTTTGGATGTTGATAAAGAATGCGTGAGGTGCATCGCGGAAGGTAAGAAATGCTGGGAAAAATTTGGATTCGGTGATGTGTGACCTCATCCGTGGGTAGGCTGGGATTAAGCGGGGTTTAGACTTGGATACGGGGAGAAAATGGGAAGGGCTTTTATTTTGCTAAGTTAGAAAGCTTGGTGCACATGGGGAAGATGACGTGGACATCGGAAGGCCGTATGCTTAATTTCTAAGCACTTAAAAGGTGACGTGGACATGGGTTCAGCTGCAAACGCGACCTGCACAAATTAGTTCAGACATCATCCCAGTTAGTTCGACTCGATCTGCACATATTAGAATTGACCAATGAAATCAAGCAAATTCGAATTATTTTTAATAATGCCATGATGAAGGGGAACACATTTTCTTATGTTAAATTCACTAAATATATGAATTAAAATAATGATAAGTGCTATGAATAAGATATTAATTTATGTATTATTTAGCACTTATCAACCTCCCTAAGTACTTTTGGGGAGAAGCCATCAATACCTCATGTCATATACTAAATAAAGTTTTATTGAGACCCATTATAAAGAAAACACCTTATGAACTTTGGAAAAACAGAAAACCAAAAGTGAACTATTTTCATGTCTTTGGAGGTAGGTGTTTTATTCATAATAATGGAAAAGATAATCTAGAAAAATTTGACTCTAAATCTGATGAGGGTGTATTCTTGGGGTACTCTACAACTAGTAAAGCCTATAGAGTCTTTAATAAAAGAACCCTAGTTATAGAAGAATCCATACATATTGTTTTTGATGATTCTAGTGATATCTCTTCTAGCAAGAGAGTTAATCTTGATGATGATGCTGAAATTCTTGAAGAAAAGATTGATGAGATGACATTACAAGATGATGAACAAAAATTAATTGGAAATGCATCATCAAGCCAAGAGGCTATGGTGGATCATGGGCTGACTAAGGCTTGGAGGTTTGCTCACGGGCATCCTAAGGAATTAATTTTAGATGATCCATCTCAACCTGTTAGGACTAGAGCTTTTCTTAGGAACTTAAATAATCATCTAGCTTTTGTCTCACATTTTGAGCCCAAACACATAGAAGAAGCTGAAAAAGATGTAAATTGGATAAATGCAATGCAAGAAGAATTAAACCAATTTACTAGAAACAAGGTATGGAATCTAGTTGAACGACCTTCTGAATATTCAATTATAGGTACCAAATGGATATATAAAAACAAACTTGACGAAAATGGAATTGTGATAAGGAATAAGGCTAGACTAGTAGCAAAGGGGTATAATCAAGAAGAAGGTATAGATTTTGATGAAACCTTTGCTCCTGTAGCTAGACTCGAGGCAATTAGTTTATTATTAGCATTTGCATGCTCTAAGAATTTCAAGTTGTTGCCCAGATAGACAACCCAAGAGGGGGGGGGTGAATTGGGTTTTAAAATAATTTTGCAATTAAAACGTTTGTGGATGACTAATTAATACTGTTGCAAGATGATTAATTAGTTGCTATGTGCTGTGAGTGAAATGAGAGTAAGAGAGAGAGAGACACAAGCAATCACAAACACAATGTTTTTATAGTGGTTCGGAGCTAACCCTTGCTCCTACGTCCACTCCCCAAGTCTCACTTGGGAATTCACTATAACCCCTCGGATTACAGCCGGTTGTTTTCCAAGCTCACAACCAAACTTGTTGTTTTACGAGGTCACAACGAACTCGGTCGGTTTTTCCAGGCTCACCGACTAGAACCACCCCGATTGTTTTCCCGGGATCACAATCGAACTCTTACACCGTTGGTTTCAACCTAGGCTCACCAACAAACCTATATACCCTTGATTCAATCCCCTGATTGAATCAAGTAAGGACAAGACGGAAAGAACAAAGACAAATAGAAAAACAGAGCTTCTAAAAAGCAGATATACAGCGATATTAATAAAAGTAAAGTTAAGAGCCCTCAAACACGTTTGAGTTGGAGAAGAGAAGGGCTTCTTGAACTTTGGGTCTCCTTTTGAAAATCTGGAAGACTTGAAGGCAGGAGGAGACTTCTTTTAATGCTGGAAAGAGTCGGTTGAATGGAGTTAATGGCCCTCTTCCTTCTTTTCCGTTGAAATCAGTTTGCAGAGAAAGGATGCTTGATTTCTTTGAGTGGAATGGTACTTCTCTGCCTTGCTACAGTCCTCTGTGGCTATTTAAGCCATCCTCCACGGAAACTAGCCGTTAGACACATTTTTCTGCCCGTTCTGCACACTCTGCACATCCTGACAATGTGTCCGTTGGGGTCGGAGTCGACTCGCGCGATCTGGAGTCGACTCGGCTGTAACAGGAGTCGACTCATGCTTTTCTGGAGTCGGCTCGGCAACTGTTCCGAATTTGAATTAAAGTGACCTCCTCGACTGGGAGTCGACTCGACTTAACCCGGAGTCAACTCGCCAAAAACTGGAGCTGACTTGGCATTCTTGGAGTCGGCTCATCCCATGGAATTCATGGAGCTATTTTTCAACTTGGCCCACTCGAGTCGACTCGACAGTCCTGGGAGTCGACTCGGCGCTCAGAGCCCGAACTCCCTATCTTCTGTCTTTTGGCTCGTCCAGTCTTGGAGTCGACTCGAACTGTTCCGGAGTCGACTCGGCTCTCAGTTTCCGAAACTCAGTCTTCTGCCTTTTTGGTGTAGCGCTGCCTTGGAGTCGACTCGAGCTATCTTGGAGTCGACTCGGCTCTCAGAGACAACAATTTGGTCTTCTGTCTTTTTGGGGTCGCGTTGTCTCGGAGTCGCCTCGCGCATTGCGGGAGTCGACTCGGATCTCAGTGTCCGAAAACTGCTCTCTGACTTTTGCCTTGAATACAACTGAGAGTCGACTCTCGCTTTCTTTGGAGTCGACCTGCCAACCATCGGAGTCGAGTCGCGTTCCTCAGGAGTCGACTCGGCTCTCAGGGTCGAAACTTGCTCTCTGACTTTTTGTCTGTAACTCCCTGGAGTCGACTCAAACTACTCCGGAGTCGACTCGGTAAGCATCGGAGTCGACTCGCGCACTTCAGGAGTCGACTCGAGCCTGTGCCAATGCTTCTGATACGCTTGGAGTCGACTCGTAATATCCCGGAGTCGACTCGAGTCTCAGACTTTGGTTCATATAGACTTCTTAACTTATCCAAATTATCTTGAACCAAATCTAGAGACTCTTAACCATAAATTTACAAGATTTTCACTGAAACACTAGATTGAATTCATTAGTAAACATAAGATATACTCAAATGCTTTGAGCTCATCAAAATCAAATAGGGTTACAATCAATCACTCCACACAAGTTATTTCAAATGGATGTAAAAAGTGCATTTTTAAATGGGTATATTAATGAGGAGGTGTATGTAGAACAACCTCCTAGTTTTGAGAATCATCAATACCCTAATCATGTGTATAAACTGAACAAAGCACTTTATGGTTTGAAACAAGCACCTAGAGTATGGTATGAAAGGCTTAGCAAATTCTTACTAGAACATGAGTTCTCTAGGAAAAATGTAGATACAACATTATTTCTAAAGAAGAAAAACAAAGATATGTTATTAGTGCAGATTTATGTTGATGATATTATTTTCGGTGCTACTAACAATCGCCTCTGCGAAGAATTTGCTGACTTGATGCAGAGTGAGTTTGAGATGAGCATGATGGGAGAGCTGAACTATTTTCTCGGGCTTCAAATCAAACAATCTGAAGAAGGGATCTTCATCAATCAAGCCAAATACATCAAGGAGATGCTTAAAAAGTTTGATATGGAAGGAAACAAGTCAATCAGCACACCCATGAGCTCATCATGCAAATTAGATCAAGATGAATCAGGTAAATCTATAGATCAAAAGTTATATAGAGGTATGATAGGATCTTTATTGTATCTCACTGCAAGTAGACCTGATATCATGTTTAGTGTATGCATGTGTGCTAGATATCAGTCTAATCCTAAGGAATCTCATCTAATTGCAGTCAAGAGAATCTTTAAATACCTAATAGGAACAAAAAATATAGGTCTATGGTATTCTAAAGAATCTAGCCTAAACTTAATAGGATACACAGATTCAGACTTTGCTGGATGTAAACTTGATAGAAAAAGCACCAGCGGGTCATGTCAGTTCCTAAGAGAAAACTTAATCTCATGGTTTAGCAAGAAACAAAACTCGGTTGCATTATCTACTGCTGAAGCTGAATATGTTGCAGCCGGAAGTTGTTGTGCTCAAATCATGTGGATCAAACAACAATTGGAAGATTATGGCATTAAACAAGATAAAATTCCCATTAATTGTGATAATACAAGTGCCATTAATCTAACTAAAAATCCAATTCAGCATTCAAGAACTAAACATATTGAGATAAGACATCACGTCATAAGAGATCATGTACTGAATGGTGATGTGACACTTTAATTTGTTTGCACTGATGATCAATTAGCTGATATCTTCACTAAACCCTTGAGTGAAGAGAGATTTAGTGTGCTTAGGAGAGGATTAGGAGTGATTGATCCATCCTAGTGATATTCTCTTCTAGTTCATTGATTTTGATGATTAGATTGTGCTAAATATAGAGTTTCTCATCTATGATCATCAAATCAGATCATAACTTAGTGATTGTCCCTCATTTGGTACGATAATAGCAAGATTTTTAGGTGCGTGCCAGAGTTCGAGACGACTCGAGTAAGTTTCAGAGTTGGCTCGTACGGGGGAGTCGACTCGCACATAGACGGGAGTCGACTCGAGATCGATGGCCGCATATGGGGAGTCGACTCGCCCATAGACGAGAGTCAACTCGAGGTCGATGACAGCATTAGGGGAGTCGACTCGCACATATTTTGGAGTCGACTCGAGGTCGAGTCGACTCGCGACTTACAGGAGTCGACTCGCGGTCGGGATCCGGATTTTTAACCCTAATCCAAGCGTTTAATCAAAACTTCTATTCACCGCCGCCACTGTTCACAAACCCTAGAGCCGTCTCCTACGTCGTCTCCAACCGTTCTTAGGGTTTTTCCCGTCAATCTTCTTCCGTCCTTTAGGTTCATTTCCCTTCCCTAGGTCAAGAATGCCTCGCAAGTCGGTTGTCTCGAGCCGGAAGAGGCCCCAACCCGCGACCGGTGCCGAGCGACGGTCCAAAGCTCGGAACGATCCCGCGAGGCCACAACCTCCGGTTCGTTCCCCGCCGAGGCCCGTTCCCTCGCGACCGTGCGCCGGGAAGGCGGTCTCCACCGGGAGATACGTCAACTTTGACTATCTCTTCCGGGAGGGCTTCACTATAGGAGAGAGGTTAAGGGCCCAAGGTTTAGAGTTCTTGTGTTCATTAGATCTCCCCACATACCCCGGTCTAGTTAGGGAGTTCTATGGAACCGTGCATAGGGGCAATGGGGGTATAGAGGGAACCATAGCGGGTGTCCCATTATTTATTTCGGAGGATTTCATAGCTCAAATCCTCCATCTTCCCCAAGTAGGGGTATCTCCTACACACCCCGAGGATAGGACTGAGGCCCTTACGACCATTCTAGGGAGTCCACCCCAGTCCCCACTAGACGAGGTGTCCGCTAGTTCACTGTCAATGGAAATGCGGCTCCTCTTGAGCATCATCTCAAGGACCCTTTTCCCTAAGACTGGCCGATTTGACTTTGTATCTGAGAGGGACCTAGCCCTCATGTATTACATTCTCCAAGACACACCTATTAACTTCCCCAAGATGATCTATAGATACCTATGTGAGCCACTAGACAGACCTAGGCTCACCCTCCCTTATGGGATGCTATACACTCTTATCTTTAGGGAGTCCGAGATCCCAATTCCTGAGGGAAAACCCTCTCGCGCATTGCGATGGACAGATCGCATGGGTGAGGGAACCCTACACAGGATGGGGTTTCATAAGGTAGAGGGAATATGGGTCAGGAAATCATCTTCCTCCACACCTACTACCAGACATTCCCCCAGTCCTGACCCTGATTCAGACTTCCCCACCTTTCCCTCCACCTCAGCTCCACCCACCTCAGCCGGACCCTCCTCCTCAGCTCCACCCACTCAATCGATGGAGGTTCGGATTTCTCCTGAGCAACTCCGGGAGTTGCGGCAGGAGATTGTTAGAGATCTTCGGGATGATCTTCTGAGGGAGCTCAGAGGTCCAGCCACTGCCCCCTCTTCTGCGTTGGTTCCCTCCCTATCATCCATGACCGAGATGACGGCTCATCTGAGGGAGGAGATCTTCAACGTCAGGAGCCAGATACAAGCCCAGTTCTCCAACATGAGCGATGTCACGAGCAACACAAGACAGATGCGAGATGACATCCGACACGATATGGGCACTACTAGTCAGGGGGCCGAGCGCTTGGCGAATGTCTTGATTGCCAAGCTGGACACACTCCAGCAGACTCTGACCGAGCTATCCACGACGCACAGTAGGGCCACCTCGGCCATTATCACCCAGCTAGGGAATGTCACGGACGGGGTCAGTCTCCTCATGGAGCAAATCAGACTGAGAGGAGGAGCCACATCCTCGAGGAAGCCCTAGCTGATCATGTTTACTTTGACATGTATTTACTGCTTTACTTATTGTATTCACAACTGTACTTACATATACATCAATACAATGAGTAGACAAATTTCTTCAAAATTGTGCATATTGATCTCTACTGGCTTGTGTGTTCAACTCTCTTCCTTTTTGATACGATGACAAAAAGGGGGAGAATATATTTAATAGATATGTAAAAGGAAAAAGGAATACATGAAAATCCATAAAAAGAAAAACTTTTAAAACACACAATAATTTGTTATTAGTGGATTCAATACCTCGAGGCTCATTATCTCTCTGTTGGGGCTCCTAATGGAGTAATCTCCAGAATCTATTCAAGAGATATTTGGAGATTAGTTGAATCATACTCAAGAACAAATTGGCAGATTTTTCCTCTAAAAACCAAAAATTTAAGTTCAAAAGCTTCAATGCACTAAAAGAAAATTCAGAGAATCAAAACAAAGTTGAATGCATATGTTGAGGGGGAGAATCTAAATTTTTAAGAAAGCAAAATCATTAAATATATATAAGCCAAACAACTGATTGCATGACATGAAGGCTTATATAATTCCAAATGAAAGGGGGAGCTCTAACTTCGAAATTTATTGTTTCACACCTTTCAAGTTTGGATAAATTAAATAACCAGACACTTGAATTCATTTCAAAAATTTTATTATAAATTTCCTTGCTTGTTGTGCAATTCACCTTACATATACTCAATGTTTTGTCATCATCAAAAAGGGGGAGATTGTGGAGTGATTGATCATAACCCTATTTGATTTTGATGAGCTCAAAGCATTTGAGTATATCTTATGTTTACTAATGAATTCAATCTAGTGTTTCAGTGAAAATCTTACAAATTTATGGTTAAGTGCATCTAGGTTTGGTTCAAGATATTTTGGATAAGTTAAGAAGTCAAGTTGAACTAAAGTCTGAGACTCGAGTCGACTCCGGGATATTACAAGTCGACTCCAGGCGTATCAGAAGCATTGGCACAGGCTCGAGTCGACTCCGGAACGTTATGAGTCGACTCCGACTGAGAACAGACAGACGAACAGAAAGACTCAACTCAAAACTTGTCAGTGAGTCGACTCCTGAAGTGCGCGAGTCGACTCCGATGCTTACCGAGTCGACTCCGGAGTAGTATGAGTCGACTCCAGGGAGTTACAGACAAAAAAGTCAGAGAGCAATTTTCGACCCTGAGAGCCGAGTCGACTCCTGAGGAACGCGAGTCGACTCCGATGGTTGGCAGGTCGACTCCAAAGAAAGCAAGAGTCGACTCTCAGTGTTATACAAGGCAAAAGTCAGAGAGCAGTTTTCGGACACTGAGAGCCGAGTCGACTCCCGCAAAGCCCGAGTCGACTCCGAGATAGCGCGACCCCAAAAAAGACAGAAGACAGAATTGTTGTCTCTGAGACGCGAGTCGACTCCAAGACAGTTCGAGTCGACTCCAAGGCAGCGCTACTCCAAAAAGACAGAAGACTGTTTTTCGGATACTGAGAGCCGAGTCGACTCCGGAACAGTTCGAGTCGACTCTAAGACTGCACAAGCCAAAAGACAGAAGATCGGGAGTTCGGGCTCTGAGCGCCGAGTTGACTCCCAGAATTTCCGAGTCGACTCGAGTGAGCCAAGTGAAGAATGGCTCTATGGATTTCATGGGATGAGCCGACTCCAAAAATGCCAGGTCAGCTCCAAGTTTTGGCGAGTCGACTCCGGGTTAAGTCGAATCGACTCCCAGTCGAGAAGCTCACTTTAATTCAAATCCGGAACAGTTGCCGAGCCGACTCCAGAAGAGCATGAGTCAACTCCTGCTACAGCCGAGTCGACTCCAGATCGTGCGAGTCGACTCCGATCCCAACGGACACATTGTCAGGATGTGCAGAATGTGCAGAACGGCTAGTAAAGTGAGTCTAACGGCTAGTTTCCGTAGGGAATGGCTTAAATAGCCACAGAGGACTGTAGCAAAGCAGAGAAGTGATGTTCCACTCAAAGAAAACAAGAATCCTCCATCTGCAAACTGATTTCAACGGAAAAGAAGGAAGAGAGCTATTAACTCCATTCAACCAACACTTCCCAGCATTAAAGAAGTCTCCATCTGCTTTCAAGTCTTCAAGATATTCAAGAGGAGATCTAGAGTTCAAGAAGCCCTCCTCTACATCGTCATAAAATAGTTTGAGGGCTCTTAACTTCTCTATTGTTTATATTGCTGAATATCTGCTTTCCTAGAAGCTGTACTTTTTCTCTTTGTTCTTTCTTTCCATTTGGTTCTTACTTGATTCAATCAGGGGTTTGAATCAAGGGTGTATAGGTTTGTTGGTGAGCCTAGGTTGAAACCAACGTGTAAGGGTTCGATTGTGATCCCGGGAAAACAATCGGGGTGGTTCTAGTCGGTGAGCCTGGAAAAACCGACCGAGTTCGTTGTGACCTCGTAAAACAACAAGTTTGGTTGAGAGCTTGTAAAACAACCGGCTATAATCCGAGAGGTTATAGTGAATTTCCAAGTGAGGCTTGGGGAGTGGACGTAGGAGCAAGGGTTAGCTCCGAACCACTATAAAATTATTGTGTTTGTGATTGCATTTGTCTCTCTTACTTTCATTTCATTTACTGCACTTAGCATCTAATTAATCAACTTGCAAAAAGGATTAATTAGTATCTCACAAACCATTTAATTGTAATAATTATTTTAAAACCCAATTCACCCCCACCTCTTGGGTTGTCTATCTGGGCAACATAAAGGAATAGAAATTACATTTCTAATAATTTTGGGCATGTAACAATAATCTTCTAATTCCAGGAGCTTGCCCGATGGTAACTCTAATCTGTAGGTTCCAACAGCTTCAGCCTGGATGGACTCTCCTCCAGCACCATAAAGCTCGAAGTCACCTTTCTTCAAAATTCTAATTTTCTGTAGTCCATGCAATGTCTTGCATATATGAAAACCAGAGCCGATATCCAATACCCATGAATTTGAATTTGAAGAACTTAATGACAAACTGGCATGTAACATAAACATACCTTCTGATGCAACTCTTGCATCAGGCATTACAGTTGCAAGAAAACTCTTGCAATTCCTTTTCTAGTGGCCAGCTTTGCTGCAATAAAAATAGGTACTTAATCCGGAGTTTTTCTTTCCTTTCTTCTTCTTGATCTTACTACTTTTAGTAGCATCATCCCCTATTGATCCAAGATCAGGGATTTCGAAGTGTTGCCCAAAAAGACAACCCAAGAGGGGGGGTGAATTGGGTTTAAAGTAATTATTGCAATTAAAAACCTTGTGAGTAACTAATTAAAACTTATTGCAAGTAGATTAATTAGTTACTATATGCAGTGGATGAAGGAAAAGGAAGAGACAATGAAACAATCACAAACACAAGAGATTTTATAGTGGTTCGGAGCTAACCCTTGCTCCTACGTCCACTCCTCAAGCCTCACTTGGGATTTCACTATAATCCCTCGGATTACAGCCGGTTGTTTTA
The DNA here is from genome assembly GCF_009389715.1 of Phoenix dactylifera. Lineage (NCBI taxonomy): Eukaryota > Viridiplantae > Streptophyta > Magnoliopsida > Arecales > Arecaceae > Phoenix > Phoenix dactylifera. Next base: position 190,076 of record NW_024067819.1, on the reverse strand, counting down.
CAAGCTCACAACCCAACTTATTGTTTTACGAGATCACAACGAACTCGGTCGGTTTTCACAGGCCCACCTACTAGAACCACCCGATTGTTTTTTCGAGATCACAATCAAACTCTTACACCATTGGTTTTAACCTCGGCTCACCAACAAATCTTAACACCCTTGATTCAATCCCCTGATTGAATCAAGTAAGAAAAACAATTTGAAACAAGTAAAAAAGAAAGCTTCTTAAAAAGCGTATTTAGACAATATAAATAAAGAAGAGTTAGAAGCCCTCAAACAGATTTTTGGAGGTGGAGAAAGGGGCTTCTCAAACTCTTTGACTCCTCTTGAATGTGCTGAAGATTTGCTGTCAGGAGGAGAGCCTTGAATGTGAGGAAGACGGTTGGAGAGTAGACTTCAATGCACTTCTTCCTTCTTTCTCTTGTAATTACTCTTGAGAGGCTTTGGTTGGTGGAAATCTCTTTTGCTTTGAATGGAGTCTCTCTTTTTTTCTCTATTACTGTTTACTCTGGCTATTTAAGCCATCCCCAACGAAAACTAGCTGTTAGACACACATTTATGGCCATTCTGCACACTCTGCAACTCCTGACAAAGTGTCCGTTGGGTTCGGAGTCGACTCGCTCGATTTGGAGTCGACTCGGCTGTTGCTGGAGTCGACTCATGCTTTACTGGAGACGACTCGGCCACTATTCAAAATTTGAAATAAAGTGTCGTCCCGTTCTGGAGTCGACTCGGCTGAACCTGGAGTCGACTCGTCAATATTCGGAGATGACTTTCCCTTTGGGAGACGACTCGATCTTCAGGATTCCGCAAATCATTCTTTCGGTTTTACTTCCTCGAGTCGACTCGGATTTTCTTGGAGTCGACTCGGCTCTCAGAGCCGGAAAAACAGGTCTTCTGTTTTTGAACTTGAACTGTCTCGGAGTCGACTCGGACTTTGCGGAAATCGACTCGGCTCTCAGACACCGAAATACTAGTCTTTTGTCTTTGGAGTTGAACTGCCTCGGAGTCGACTCGGACTTTGCTGGAGTCGACTCGGCTCTCAGACACCGAAATTGGCTCTCTGACTTTTAGTCTTGTATTTCTATGAGAGTCGACTCTTGCTTCCTTAGGAGTCGACTTGCCAACCGTCAGAGTCGACTCGAGTACTTCGGGAGTCGACTCGGCTCTCAGAGTCCAAAACGACTTCTCTGTCTTTCTGTCTGTTACTCCATGGAGTCGACTCGTACTTTGCTGGAGTCGACTCGACAAGCATCGGAGTCGACTCTAATTCTTCCGGAGTCGACTCGGTGACAGGTTCTGAGATTAATCTTTCTGTCCTTCTGTCTGTTCTCAGTCGGAGTCGACTCGTAATATGCCGGAGTCGACTCGAGCTTGTGCTAGTGCTTCTGATACACTTGGAGTCGACTCGTAATCTTCCGGAGTCGACTCGAGCTACAGACTTTGGTTCAAATTGATTTCCATACTTAGCCAAAATGTCTTGAACCAAGGCTAGAGACAATTAATCATAAATTTATAAATATTTGACTGAAACACTAAATTGAATTCATTAGTATAACATAAGATATACTCAAATGCTTTGAGCTCATCAAAATCAAATAGGGTTATAATCAATCACTCCACAATCTCCCCCTTTTTGATGATGACAAAACATTGAGTATTTATAAAGTGAATTGCTCAACCAAAAGGAGATTTATAATAAAGTTTTGAAATGAATTCAAGTGTCTAGTCATTTAATTTATCCAAAATTGAAAGGTGTGAAACAGTAAATCCTGAAATTAAAGCTCCCCCTTTCATTTGGAATTATATAAGCCTTCATGTCATGCAATCAATTGTTTGGCTTATATGTGTTTAATGAATTTGCTTTCTTAAGATTTCAGATTCTCCTCCTCAACATGTGCATTCAATTTTGTTTAGATTCTCTGAATTTTCTTTTAATGTCTTGAAGCTTTTGAGCTTAAATTTTTGGTTTTAGAGGGAAAATCTGCCAATTTGTTCTTGAGTATGATTCAACTAATCTCCGAATATCCCTTGAATGGATTCTGGAGATTACTCCTTTAGGAGCTCCAACAGAGAGATAATGAGCCTCGAGGTATCGAATCCACTTAGAACAAATTACTTTGTGCTTTAAGAATTTTTTTTTATTGATTCCCTTTACATTTCAATTCAATATATTTTCTCCCTCTTTTTGTCATCATAGCAAAAAGGCAGAAAGCACAGAAAAGTACAAGAACTCAAGAATGCACAATTTTGAAAGGAAATTTCTACTCATTGTATTAAATTCAAATTTGAGTACAAGTGTGATTACATATCAAAAGAAGTCCTCAAGGGACTGTACATCATAAAGTAAAAAGATCAAAAAAAAACTAGGGTTTCTTCGTGGTGGAGGATGTGGCTCCCTTGCTCAGTCTAGTGTGTTTGATGACCATGCTTAACCCCTCATTGATGTTAACTTTTCGAGGAATCCTTCATCAGTGGTTGTGAATGACTGACTTTAAGAAATTGAAAGATTTCGTTGAAATTGTTCGTTTGGAAATTTCCCGAAAAGCTAATTATAGGTTCTTCTCCAGTTGTTCAAGAATCTTCGAGGTGGTTCTAGACTGAATCGTAGATATGTTGTTCACACTTTCTTGGAGGGTGTCAAGTTTGAAGATCAGTACATTGGCTAGTCTCTCTGCACCCTGACTCTGGTTGCCTAGTTCATGTTTGATGCTATCTCGCATCTTCCTTGTGTCGTCCTTGACGTCACTTATGTTCTAGTATTGACCTTGAACTAGGCTTCGAATGTTGAATATCTCCTCCTTCAGATTTGCAGCCATCTCTGTCACGGCTGCTAAGGAGGGAACTATCTCGGTGGAGGGAGCACTCGAAGGACCTCGGAGCTCCCTCAGCAACTCATCTCTGAGATCCCTCACTATCTCCTGCCGCAACTCACGGAGCTGCTCAGAAGAAATGCGGACCTCCAGTGGCTGCTGCTGAGTAGATGGGGTAGTGGAGGTGGAGGGCTCTGTATGTGCAGGACCAGAGGTAGAAGCATGAGTGGGTAGATCTGTATGGTGGTCCTGATCATGGTCAGAGGTAGGAGAGTGATGAGTGGTAGGGTCAGAAGATGTGGATGGTTTCCGTACCCAGACTCCCTCTACTCTATGGAATCCCATCCGATGAAGGGTTCCCTCACCCATGCGATCTGTAAATCGCAGTGAGCGAGAGGGTTCCCCCTTAGGAATGGGGACCTCTAACTCCCGAAATATCAGAGTGAACAACATGCCATATGGGAGACTGAGCCTAGGTTTATCTAGGGGCTCACAGAGGTACTTGTAGATAAGTTTTGGTAAGTGGATGGGAGTGTCTTGGAGGAGGTAGAACATAAGAGCTAGGTCTCTCTCCGAAATGAAGTCAAATCTACCTGTCTTCGGGAAGAGAGTCCTAGAGATAACACTAAGGAGAAGTCGCATTTCAGCCGAAAGCTGATTTACGAACACCTCCTCTATGGGGGACACTGGTGGACTCCCTAGAATGGCCGTAAGGGCCGCTGTCCTGTCAAAGGGGTGTGTGGGAACAATCCCCTCACTCGAGAGATGGAGGACTCGTGCAATAAAGTCCTCCGAGATGAATACAGGGACACCCATAATAGTTCCCTGGATACCCCCGCCTACCCGTGCCACTGAACCATAAAACTCCCTAACAAGCCCTGGATAGGTAGGGAGGTCAGGAGTGCAGAAAAACTCTAAACCTTGGGCTCTAAGGTGATGCCCTAGGTTGAACCCTTCCCGGGAGAGGAAGTCAAAGTTGACATGCCTCCCGATAGAGACAACCTTCTCGGCGCATGAGTGCGAGGGAACCGGCCTAGGCGGGGAAGGAACCGGAGGTGGTGGCCTCGCCGGTTCGTTCCGAGCCTTGGACCGTCGTTCGGCCCCGCTCGCGGAGATGGGTCTCTTTCGGCTTGGGACAACTGCTTTCCTAGGCATTTTTGACCTAGACACAGGAGAGGAACTAGGAAAAATGGAGGAAAACTCGATGGAGAAGACCTAGAATGGGTCGGAGACGAGGTCGGAGTCGGCTCTAGGGTTTTGGAATAGTGTCGGCTGTGAATAGAAGTGGGGATTGAACGTTTCGATTAGGGTTAAAACATCGAATTTCCGACCTCGAGTCGACTCCGGTAAGTCGCGAGTCGACTCGACCGTGAGTCGACTCCCAAATATGCGCGAGTCGACTCCCACATGAGCCGACTCTAAAATGTATCCGAGTCGACTTGAACTCTGGCACGCACCCAAAAATCATGTTATTTTCGTGCCACAAGACATAGTTATGGACTTATCCATGATTTAGGAACTGAATTGATGATCATAGATAGAAAGTCCTATGTCCACCATAGACTAATCCTCAAAATCTATGAACTAGAGGAGAGTATCACGAGAATGGATCAATCACTCCAAACCCTCTTCTAAGTATGCAAAATCGATCCTCATTCAGAGGTTTTGTGAGGATATCAGCAAGTTGATCATCAGTACACACAACTTGAAGTGTCACATCACCATTCAGTACATGATATCTTATGAAGTGATGTCTTATCTCAATGTGTTTAGTTCTTGAGTGCTGAATTGGATTTTTAGTTAGATTAATGGCACTTGTATTATCACAGTTAATGGAAATTTTATCTTGTTTAATGCCATAATCTTCAAGTTGTTGCTTAATCCACAAGATTTGAGCACAACAACTTCCGGCAGCAACATATTCGGCTTCCGCCGTAGATAGTGTAACTGAGTTTTGTTTTTTGCTAAACTAAGAGATTAAATTTTCTCCTAAGAATTGATATGACCTGCTGGTGCTTTTTCTATCAAGTTTACAACCAGCAAAGTCTGAATCTGTATATCCTATTAAGTTTATGCTAGATTCTTTGGAGTACCATAAGCCTATATTTTTTGTTCCTATTAGGTATTTAAAAATTCTCTTAACTGCAATTAAATATGATTCCTTAGGATTAGATTGATATCTAGCACACATGCATATACTAAACATGATATCGGGTCTACTTGCAGTGAGATATAATAAAGATCCTATTATACCTCTATACATCTTTTGATCTACTGATTTACCTGATTCATCTTGGTCTAGTTTGCATGATGAACTCATGGGTGTGCTATTTGACTTGTTTCCTTCCATATCAAACTTCTTAAGCATCTCCTTGATGTATTTAGCTTGATTGATAAAGATTCCTTCTTCAGATTGTTTGATTTGGAGCCCGAGAAAATAGTTCAGCTCTCCCATCATGCTCATTTCAAATTCACTCTGCATTAGGTCAGCAAATTCTTCGCAGAGGCGATTGTTAGTAGCACCGAAAATAATATCATCTACATAAATCTGAACTACTAATATATCTTTGTTTTTCCTTTTTAAAAACAATGTTGTATCAACGTTCCCTCTAGAGAATTCATGATCTAATAGAAATTTGCTAAGTCTTTCATACCATGCTCTAGGTGCTTGTTTCAAACCATAAAGTGCTTTGTTTAATTTATACACATGATTGGGGTATTGATGATTTTCAAAATCAGGAGGTTGTTCTACATACACCTCCTCATTAATATCCCCATTCAAAAAGGCACTTTTTACATCCATTTGAAATAATTTGAAGTCTTTTGAGCATGCAAATGCTAGTAACAATCTAATTGCCTCAAGTCTAGCTACAGGAGCAAAAGTTTCATCAAAGTCTATACCTTCTTCTTGATTCTAGCCCTTTGCTATTAGTCTAGCCTTGTTCCTAATCACGATTCCATTTTCATCAAGTTTCCATTTTCATCAAGTTTATTTTTATATATCCATTTGGTTCCTATTATTGAGTATTCAGAGGGTCGTTCAACTAGGTTCCATACCTTGTTTCTAGTGAATTGGTTTAGTTCTTCTTGCATTGCATTTATCCAATTTACATCCTTTACAGCTTCTTCTATGTGTTTGGGTTCAAAGTGTGAGACAAATGCTAGATGATTATTTAAGTTCCTAAGAGATGCTCTAGTTCTAACAGATTGAGATGGATCATCTAAAATTAATTTCTTAGGATGCCCATGAGCATACCTCCAAGCCTTAGTCAGCCCATGATCCACAATTGCCTCTTGGCTTGTTGATGCATTTCCAATTAGTTTTTGTTCATCTTCTTGTAATGTCATCTCATCAATCTTTTCTTCAAGAATTTCTGCATTATCATCAGGAACAACTCTCTTGCTAGAAGATATCATTAGTATCATCAAAAACAACATGTGTAGACTCTTCAATAACAAGGTATCTTTTGTTAAACACTCTATAAGCTTTACTTGAGGTAGAATATCCCAAAAAGATACCTTCATCAGATTTTGAATCAAATTTACCTAAGTTATCCTTGCCATTATTATGAATGAAACACCTACATCCAAAAATATGAAAATAGTTTACTTTGGGCTTTCTATTTTTCCAAAGTTCATAAGGTGTTTTCTTTATAATGGGTCTCAATAAAACTCTATTTAGTATATGACATGATGTATTAATGGCTTCTCCCCAAAAGTACTTAGGGAGATTACTTTCACATAACATGGTTCTAGCCATTTCCTCTAGGGTTCTATTCTTTCTTTCTACAACTCCATTTTGTTGTGGTGTCCTAGGTGCAGAGAAATTATGAGTTATCCTCTTTTTACTGCAAAATTCATCAAATAGATGATTTTCAAATTCCGTTCAATGGTCACTTCTAATAGCTATGACTGAAGCATCTCTTGCATTAGTTACTTCCTTATGAAATTTCTTAAATACAGAAAATGCTTGATCCTTATGAGCTAAGAACATGACCCAAGTATATCTAGAAAAATCATCTACAATAACAAGACCATATTTGTTTCCACCAAGACTTGTGGTTCTAGTTGGTCCGAATAGATCCATGTGTAGTAGTTCAAGAGGTCTAGAGGTAGAGACACAATTTATGGATTTAAAGGAGTTTCTTGATTGTTTGCCATATTGACATGCTTCACAAATTTTATTTTTCTCAAATTTTAGTTTTGGCAAACCTATTACAGAATCTCTTTTAACCAACTTAGATATTATATCCATACTTGCATGTTCTAATTTACGGTGCCATAACCAACTTGCATCATCAATCTTAGTATCACTAGCTACTAAGCAAGGACTGTTTTTAGCAAGATCATCTAGATCTACTACATAGACATTTCCACGTCTTATTCCTTTGAATACTAAGCTATTGTCAATTGAGTTGGTTATGATGCATAGGGATGGTTTAAATAGAACATCAAAACCCTTATCACATAATTGACTTATGCTAAGTAAGTTATGTTTAAGACCATCTACCAATCGTACATTATCAACAAAGGTTGAGGAGGTGATTTGTACTTTACTTATACCAACGATGTGACCTTGGTTATTGTCTCCAAATATCACTGCACCTCCCTTTTTAGGCTCAAGGATGAAGAATTAGTCTTTATCACCCGTCATGTGTCTTGAGCAGCCACTATCCAAGTACCAACAGTTTTTGTCGACCTTGCTTGCAAGACACTCCTGCACAAGGAAATCATACAATTTTAGGTACCCAAGTTTTCTTGGGTCCTTCATGGTTAGTAATGTTGGTTCCTTTTGGAACCCAAACTTTTTTAATTTTTCTTTTAGCTTTTCCTTTTCTATGGTCACACACATTAGCTTTATGTCCTATTTTTCCACAGCAAAAATAGGTTGTATTCTTAATTTTGCTTTCCCCTGCTTTCACAAAGAAATTACTAAGGAGCTTTTGCTTATTCTTAGGTTTATACCCTAAACCAGCTCTATTGAACTCAGCTCGTTGATTATTAAGTATCATTTCTAATTTTTCAGAACTATATGTAAACTTTTCAACAAAAGGTTTGTATTTTTCAAGTTCTTGTGCCAACTTTTGTTTTTCTATTTCTAGTATGTTTAAGTCTTTCGTGAGATTATCTCTTATAGTTTGTTTATCGTTTTTAAGTTCAGAAATTTTTTTGGTTAGTTTTTTGTTATCTTTAATTAAGGTATTAGTTTTTTGAATTAACATTTGTTTGCTTGTTTTAAGTTCTAAATTTTCTTTAATGATAAAGTCCTTATCCTTAACTAATTTATCGTATTTATGGAAGTGAGATTGATTGGTTAGTTTTAGCTCTTTATTCTTAAGATTTATTGTCTTATATTCATCCATTAATTCATTAAATGCATCATACAATTTATCAAAGATAAAATCTAAATGCGTTTCAGATGTTACCTCATTTTCGTTTGCCATAAAACAGAGGTTGGCCTTTTCCTCTTGTTCCTCATCCGATGATGATGATGATGAATCGGAATCCGACAAGGTGGAGACGAGGACTTTCTTTTTCTTATACTTGCTGGCCTTCTTGAGCAAAGGATAGTCCACTCTGAAATGTCCCGGCTTCTTACATTCATAGCATCCAATTTCCTCATTTTTCCTTTCCTTACCTTTATCCTTGTAGTAGGAACTTGAGGGACCTCTCCTCTGATGAAAGGACTTCTTTCGGTTGATGAATTTTTTGAACTTTCGCATGAGAAGAGCCTCATCATCATCTCCCTCATGATCTTCTTCTTCACTGCTGCTACTGCAAGATAAATCCTTGTTAGAAGAAGTAGATTTGAGAGCTATTACTTTTTTCTTATGAGAGGATTCTTCTTCGCTGTGTTGTTTCATTGTGAGCTCGTGCGTCATTAGGGATCCAAGAAGCTCCTCAAGTGGAAGCTTGTTCAAGTCCTTGGCTTCTTGAATTGCCGTTACCTTGGCCTCCCATGATCTTGGCAAACATCGAAGAATCTTCCTGACAAGGTCACTGTTAGTATAATTTTTGCCAAGGCTTTTTAGGCCATTGACAATATCAGTAAATCTAGTAAACATGCAAGTGATAGTTTCATTAGATTCCATCTTAAATAGTTCATATTTATGAACTAGTATGTTTATTTTAGATTCTTTTACTTGATTCGTGCCTTCGTGGGTCACTTCAAGCCTATCCCATATTTCTTTTGCAGAATTACAAGTTGAGACTCTATTGAATTCATTACGGTCTAAGGCACAATAAAGCACATTCATTGCTTTAGTGTTTAGTTGTGCCTTCCTAATATCATTGTTATCCCAATCTTTTTCAAGTTTGGGTATAGTAACACCCTCTACAAAAATAGATAGGGTGTATGGTCCATTAACTATAGTGCTCCAAATCTCATAGTCTTGAGCTTGGATAAATATCCTCATCCTAGCCTTCCAATAGGAGTAGTCGGTTCCATTAAAGAATGGAGGTCTATGGGTGGATTGCCCCTCAATATGAGAAGATCCAAATGGGGTTGTCATTTTGATCTTTTACTCTTTTGATAGAAGAGTTCCGGCTCTGATACCACTTGTTGCCCAAAAAGACAACCCAAGGGGGGGGGGGGGTGAATTGGGTTTAAAGTAATTATTGCAATTAAAAACCTTGTGAGTAACTAATTAAAACTTATTGCAAGTGGATTAATTAGTTACTATATGCAGTGGATGAAGGAAAAGGAAGAGACAATGAAACAATCACAAACACAAGAGATTTTATAGTGGTTCGGAGCTAGCCCTTGCTCCTACGTCCACTCCCCAAGCCTCACTTGGATTTCACTATAATTTCTCGGATTACAGCCGGTTGTTTTACAAGCTCACAACCCAACTTGTTGTTTTACGAGATCACAACGAACTCGGTCGGTTTTCACAGGCTCACCGACTAGAACCATCCGATTGTTTTTCCGGGATCACAATCAAACCCTTACACCGTTGGTTTTAACCTCGGCTCACCAACAAACCTTAACACCCTTGATTCAATCCCCTGATTGAATCAAGTAAGAAAAACAATTTGAAACAAGTAAAAAAGAAAGCTTCTTAAAAAGCGTATTTAGACAATATAAACAAGGAAGAGTTAGAAGCCCTCAAACAGATTTTTGGAGGTGGAGAAAGGGGCTTCTCAAACTCTTTGACTCCTCTTGAATGTGCTGAAGATTTGCTGTCAGGAGGAGAGCCTTGAATATGAGGAAGACGGTTGGAGAGTAGACTTCAATGCACTTCGTTCTTCTTTCTCTTGTAATTACTCTTGAGAGGCTTTGGTTGGTGGAAATCTCTTTTGCTTTGAATGGAGTCTCTCTTTTTTTCTCTATTACTGTTTACTCTGGCTATTTAAGCCATCCCCAACGAAAACTAGCTGTTAGATACATATTTATGGCCGTTCTGCACACTCTGCAACTCCTGACAAAGTGTCCGTTGGGTTCGAAGTCGACTCGCTCGATCTGGAGTCGACTCGGCTGTTGCTGGAGTCGACTCATGCTTTACTGGAGACGACTCGGCCACTATTCAAAATTTGAAATAAAGTGTTGTCCCGTTCTAGAGTCGACTCGGCTGAACCTGGAGTCGACTCGCCAATATCCGGAGATGACTTTCCCTTTTGGAGACGACTCAACCTTCAGGATTCCACAAATCATTCTTTCGGTTTTACTTCCTCGAGTCGATTCGGATTTTCTTGGAGTCGACTCGGCTCTCAGAGCCGGAAAGACAGGTCTTCTGTTTTTGAACTTGAACTGTCTCGGAGTCGACTCGGACTTTGCGGGAGTCGACTCGGCTCTCAGACACCGAAATACTGGTCTTCTGTCTTTGGAGTTGAATTGCCTCGGAGTCGACTCGGACTTTGCTGGAGTCGACTCGGCTCTCAGACACCGAAATTGGCTCTCTGACTTTTAGTCTTGCATTCCTCTGAGAGTCGACTCTTGCTTCCTTAGGAGTCGACTTGCCAACCGTCGGAGTCGACTCGAGTACTTCGGGAGTCGACTCGGCTCTCAGAGTCCAAAACGACTTCTCTGTCTTTCTGTCTGTTACTCCATGGAGTCGACTCGTACTTTGCTGGAGTCGACTCGACAAGCATCGGAGTCGACTCTAATTCTTCCGGAGTCGACTCGGTGACAGGTTCTGAGATTAATCTTTCTGTCCTTCTGTCTGTTCTCAGTCGGAGTCGACTCGTAATGTGCCGGAGTCGACTCAAGCCTGTGCCAGTGCTTCTGATACACTTGGAGTCGACTCGTAATCTTCCGGAGTCGACTCGAGCTATAGACTTTGGTTCAAATTGATTTCCATACTTAGTCAAAATGTCTTGAACCAAGGCTAGAGACAATTAATCATAAATTTACAAATATTTGACTGAAACACTAAATTGAATTTATTAGTATAACATAAAATATACTCAAATGCTTTGAGCTCATCAAAATCAAATAGGGTTATAATCAATCACTCCACACGAAGATGTAGAAAATTTTCTTCTGAGTGAGTACAATCTTTAAATTCCTCAACCAGTCCACATAGTTTGAACCGGTCAATTTGTTGGCATCTAAGATGCCTCTTTGTGATAGTGAAGATGCCATTAATGCAGAATTTTATTCTACATATATAAAGAACAAAACTAACATAAATAGACCAATCATGATGACATATATACAATTAGACTAGAACTTTATCTAATTGTTACTCCCACTATTTTATCGAATATCATAGCCCTCTCCTATGATAAACGAGAAAATCTTCTTAGTAGGGTTGAGATCCTAATTCTTCATAAAAGTCTTGTGGTTACACAACAAACCCTTATGAGTTCAAAGGTAGAAAACTCTTTCCAATTGCATCTCATGCAATTCTTAACTTTATCCTGTCCTCTTAAAACACTTATAGCCTTATGGTTGCACAACAAATTATAATGTTTTAGTTAAGTCAAGCCTTTCATTTCCATACAGTCATATTCAAATAATATTGCTCTTGTGATTGCACAATAAAGCAACATATTAAAATATACCATAAGCATCTCTATGCACCAAGACAGTATACCATCAGTTTCCATTGCAAGTCTTGTGGTTGCACAACAAACTTGCATGGATCTTGACATAATAATGCCGAGACATGAAGGAAGGCTCAGAGTAGTGTTTTATCAACATTAAGCTTATCCATAATAGGCAATCAAACAATTGGCCAGGTAAGCAGGTGGGAGGCTCTCCTTACTTAGAGAGTAAGGTCCTAATTAGAGAACTACCTTTAGTGCTTTCCTTAGACACCAATTAGATTAATTGTTCTAGAATGGGTTAGCTCAAAGTTTTTCAACACTATGACTTAATATAATTTTTATTGAGGGCTAACTGGTCTCTAGCACATTCTTTTAATTGTAACATATATTTTAAATGTCTACAATAAACTATCATGCATCATGGCTATCTCATAGCATGTACAAATCATAAGCAATTGATTGAATTAATTAACATGCTTCAACATATCTTCATATAAAAAATTTTATGTCATACCAATTTTATTACATATCATATCATATATGAATCATATAATTCAGCATTCTTCTAAGCATATGACATTACTATCTCATAGTAAATTAATAATCATACATCATGCATAATTATTTGATTGAACCAATTAAGGACGGCTCTGATACCACTGAAGGGGGAGTCTCCACTCCTACATGGGTTTGGTCCTATTAAAAATAGGGTGACACCCATGTATACCTATCAGAGCACGCATCTCTATACGCCTCCGGACGGAGAGCCACGCTTCGTCACACGATCACACGTGAGAGTTTCTGGAGATCGGTCACAACTCTTGGACCTTTGCTCTGATACCACTGTAGGGGTTCCGATCATGTCATGATGGGCAGCGAAAGCTAGGGATTTTAAAAATTTCTTAATAAAGTCCATTAACATGAAACCCTTATAAGCCTAGATCACCTTAATGGTAACAATCAAACAATATAAATATAAATGCTGAAATAGAAGAATACCTGTAATGCTAAATCCAAGTTTGTAGAATCTCCACGAGGCATCCAACTGTCCACCCTCCAATGATGATCTACACGAAAACTCGATCAAGACTTTAGCTCCAAAGATTTTTGATCCTTAATGCTGAATCCTTCCAAAGGATTTAAATTGGCTTGCTTTCTCTCCTCTCTTATTTTTCTTTCACCTTTCTAAATCACTTCTAATCTTTTTGTCATAAAGAAGACCTCCTTGTCTTGGCTTAGGACACTCTAGAAGCAATGCTAGAAAGAGACAAAGGCTTGTAAGAAAGAAGGGATAAGGGAGAGAGAATGCGGTGGAGTTGGAATGGAGAATACGATGGAATGGCTCCCTATTTATAGATGTGAAGGGATGCATCCTAGCCATCCCTTCATGCATCAAAGGGTGTGATAAGAGGGTGCCAACAAGAGAGAGAGGGAGGCATATCATGCTTTAGAAAAAGCCGTATCTAATGATACGCTTCTTTCTCACGTCTCCCTCTTAAATCCTGATGATCCAAGGGCCCAAATGCAGGAAATCAAAGCCAATGGTCCAGATCTAGGCGCCATCTAATGGTCCAGATCAAAGCATCATCATCCACGGTGCCATCCAATGGTCCAGAAGCAAGATGCCATCACCAATGGTCCAGATTCAGGCGCTGAGCAATGGTCCAGATCTTTCATCCAGGGAGTCATCCAGTGGTCCAGATTCAGGCATTGAGCAATGGTCCAGATCTTTCATCTAGGGAGCCATCCAGTGGTCCAAATTCAGGCGCTGACCAATGGTCCAGATTATTCATCCAGGAAGCCATCCAATGGTCCAGAATAAGGCGCCAACCAGTGGACCAAATTCTTCATCCAAGAAGCCATCTAATGGTCCAGATGAAGGCGCCAACCAGTGGACCAGATCCTTCATCCAGGAAGCCATCCAATGGTCCAGATGAAGGCGCCAACCAGTGGACCAGATCCTTCATCCAGGGAGCTATCAATGGTCCAGAAGTGAAGGCCCTATCAAACCCAATCCAATTAGGTTTAACCAACTTAAAGAAAACATTAAACCTAATCAAATCAGGTCTAATTAAAGCCAAATGGGTTCCAACTCTTGGATAACCCATATTAGGTCATGATCTAATCATATTAGATCAACCTAATCTAAGAATCAGATTCAAATTTAATTTGAATCAGGAGCTAAGGTTTGCAACACCTGCTAGGATGTTTATCCTGCAAACATGATCTAATCCAATTAGACCCTTGATAAGTTTTCTTGTGTGTGACCCATTGGGTTCCTTATCTTAGCCAGCAGTAGGTGCAGGTACAAGTTGACCTAACTTGATTAGAATACCTCTAATCCAATTTAGGTCCAATTCAGTGCTAAACCTGACTTAGCAATCAGAACCTTTCTGATTCTTTGATCTAATCAAACTCTTTGATCTGATCAACCCACAAGACAAGATTGACGTCTAGCAACGTATCATGTCTACCTGAAAGATGAGGAATGTATTGGACAAATCCAAACATACCCTTCAGTGGCAAGTTACCGTGTAATTCAATCCCTCAGTCATACTACATCCTGAATAAGTGCATGAGTATGGATCAATATCAAACTCAATCACTTATTCATGTCTCTCTCAATCTTTTATATGATAATTCAAACAATGAAATATTAGAAACTCTTTCTAATTTTTATTTTGCTTTGATCAAAGGCTTCTTAAATCATCATAAGATTAGAGTAAGTAGGATGTTACCTTCTCTTACTAGAAGTGACTGATTTCTTGTTGACTGACTCCCAACCTTCGTACAAAATCCACCATATCCAGAATACCCCGTACACAACGCAATGTTGTGAATGAGGGTAAACCAAAACATAGGTTCAAGTGCACAAGGTACCATAGTGATCTCAGGTCTAAAGATCACTTTCACAACTCCCACTATGTGAATTATCTTTTGACAATTAAGTAAGAATCCATAAGATGTTCTCATGGCTGGTCAATTCAGTGAACTCATTTCTCTAATAAGCACCCACATCTTTGTATTAGTGTCTCACATAAGTGATTGTGAGATCAATCACTCTCTACATCGAGCATACATAAGATGTGCCAGTATTTTCGGTAATATTGATCTCCGACTCAATGTACCAATGACTGAAAATATTTAAGATTAGGGTTTTAGGATTTTAGGTCTCATTAGTATGATCTCATCATAGCCTCAAAATCATTGTTCTAATCTAAGGAGTTTATCACAAATATAATCAACAGCATATGATAAAACACAATGCCTTTATTCATATTTAAATGTCATGTACATGATTTGAAAAATCAAAAGAAAATTCTTCGCAATACATATTGCTATTGGCTTGTAGGGCATCTATTCTTTCAATAAAAGGAGAATTACTTCGAGAAAAAAGAGTGCCCTTGTTGCTGCGGTCTAGAGATCCTCGCCCAACTTGAGGGCGACACTGTCGTTGATCTACCTCCACACGAAAAGCATCCATCTTTTGATTCAAAGCAGCCATTTGATGGAAAACTTCAGCCATCATCTCTATCTCATCTCGTTGTCGATCGATGTTGTAGGGACGGCTGCTTTGGATGCTCATGGTGATCAAGGATCTTCACTCTAATACCACTTGATGCAGTTGGAGATGGGTGTTGCTGGATTTTGTGGATGAGGGCTGAAACTCTCTTTCTTTTTTTTTTCTTTCCTTTGGCAATGGCGGCTAGGATTCTTGGATGGGGGAAGGAGGAAGAAGGAGATGGAAAGGTGGCTAATTGATGTCAATTGGGTCTATGGTTGGCGGCTGAATTTTGAGAATTGTATTGGCTTGGGCTAGGGCAGATGGAGTTGGCTTGGAACCCAAATTAGTTTGGGTTTGAACATGAGGGGGGAGGGCTTGAACATGGATGGAATTTTGGAATCCTAAAGGAAAAAGGATTCTAAGGAGGGATAAGTATGGGTTTAAGGGAAAAGTCTCACCTCCACTTAATCCCACAAAACTAGGCAAAAGAGAAGAAGGAGTCGCACCTTCTTCCTTCACATCTTCTTGGCATCACACAAAGGAAAGAGAAGAGACTCCTTTCTCACATGAAGGGCTTTCAAAGCTCTCAAAAAATTCAAGAAAATTTTACTCAAATTAATTCTGAATTTTATTTTTCAAGCTCTCTTTTATATAGAGAAGGAAGTTGGAAAATAAGGACTCTTACAACCAGAAATTTAAAGACTCTTTCTAAATATAGACTTCTACTAAATATTAACTCTTTTAAATTAAATCAAACAATTGACTCATTCAAATAATATACTAATTAAGACTCCTACCTAAATTGAATCTTCTTTTAGCACATGGGATGGAGTCTAAATTGGCTTGGACTCTTCATGCCGCATGACCAAAAGTCTAACTCAATGAGGACTCTTTATGCTGCATAGGAAGAGAGTCTAATTCTTTTAGGACTCTTTCCCACATGACACATGGACTCATCACACAACGCTTAAAGCAAATCAAGATCCTTTAATGCCTTGGACTCAATTAAATTAGGCGTTGGAACAACTAAACCCAATGTGACTTGACCCACTCCAGACATAGACTCAATCTAACATTGGACCCACCCAATGTTGGACCCAGCTCTTTAATTCAAGACTCTTAATCAACTAAGACTAATGGACTTCAAATAAACTAGGACTCTTCAACGCCTAAGAACTTAATTGAATTAGGCATTGGAACAGTTGAACCCAACGTAACTAGGTGCTGAAAATCTTGCATCCACTGTAATTCGGTGATGGAACTTTGTGGACCCAATGTGATATGGTGCTCACCCAAGAAAGGAACTCAATCTCCACGCATGCCCCAGGCTTGAGCTCATGCTCCTGCATCAATTTTCTCCTGCTGAGAAGAACTCGATTCT
The DNA here is from genome assembly GCF_009389715.1 of Phoenix dactylifera. Classification (NCBI taxonomy): domain Eukaryota; kingdom Viridiplantae; phylum Streptophyta; class Magnoliopsida; order Arecales; family Arecaceae; genus Phoenix; species Phoenix dactylifera. The sequence goes on along the minus strand of NW_024067819.1, from coordinate 173,386 downwards.
GTCGAGTTGAAGCTGATTTGAAGAACTCTAATTTAGGTGGGACTCGCCATTCAGTGCGCGCAGAGTCCACGCTTATGCACACCGAGAGATGATCCGCCATCTGGTATGCATGCGGGTGCAGACTGGTGCGCGCCGGAAGAGTCCTGGTGGAACTGGGCTGCCAACTGGATGGACATGCACGGATGCGGGCCTAGTGCACATGGGACGCGGGTCTGGTGCGCATGGGACGCGAGTCCGAGAGGTGGCCAGGAGCATGTACTGCATGCGACTGTTGCGGCTGCAACGCTTGGTTGCAGCCTTGCGCGCGGGCGCTGGGCATGGCACCATGCATGGATTTGCTGGTCGCTGCTTGTGCTTCTCTCGGCTTCTCCAAAAAAATAGATTATCTTCCTCGAAATCTGATTACATCTCTTCTGAACTTTCAAAACCATCTTCCATGGCAATCAATGTGAACATATCCCTATCTTTAGGGCTGATTTTGGTGGTGCAAGTGGGCTCCGAAAGCACTTAGATGCAATAGATAGGATCTGAAATTGCCACCTTGAAATTAGATGGGATTACCTTTGAAATTTCAAATCCAACCTCGCTTTGGTTGCAACCCGATAGGATCCTACGAACCATGCTTCAATTTTTCAATCTTAATTCTTTATTCTTTTGACCAAGATTTTTAAACTTATCTATTAAATTGTAAAAAGTTTTTTGAAGTTCATGCAATGTAAAGTCATTCAAAGGTTCAAATCTTACCTTATCCTCATGAACCATGAGGCATAGATTTGCTTTTTTCCTGAGTTTCTTCTTCTAAGCTTGATATTGCCATCACTCCAAGCAGCTACCATTGCTTTCTTTCTTGGCTTTTTTAGAGCATTCATCAGTAATGGGCAGTCCACTCTACAGTGACAAGGTTTCTTACATTTATATGATATTAGCGGCTGCTCTTTTTCCTTTTATTTGCTCTGCTCCACTTAGCCAAGGGTCTTCTTCTTAATCCTTACCTTCTTTTATAAACCTCCTGAATCTTCTTGTAATTAGGGCTATTTCTTCATTTCCCTCTGTATCATCAGATTCATCACTCTTATCTTCTTGTTGAACCGTTGACTTGTGAGTGATCGTTCTTCTTTTCTTTGTTTCATCCTTTTCCAAGTTTTGTTTTATAGTTAGCTCGTGAGTGATTAGTGAACCCAACAGTTCTTCTAGAGGAAGGATGTTGAGGTTCTTCGATTCTTGAATGGATGTGACTTTGGCCTTCCACATTCTTGGTAATGACCTAAGAATCTTTCTCACTAAATCACTATTAGTATATTATTTACCAAGACTTTTAAGACCATTTATAATATTTATAAAATGTGTAAACATTTCAGAAATAGACTCACTAGACTCTATTTTAAATAACTCATAATTATGCATAAGCAAATTTATTTTAGATATTTTAACCTGAGTAGTGCCTTCATGAGTTGCTTCCAGCCTATCCCAAAATTCTTTTATAGATAAACAAATTGAAATGCAATTAAATTTATTGGCATCTAATAAACAAAATAAAATATTCATGTCCTTAGCATTTAGCTGTGCCATCTTCTTATTGGATTCATCCCATTCCTCTTTGGGTTTGGAAAGAGACACACCATTAATTACTTTTATAAGTGTGTGAGGACCATCGACTATGACAGTCCAAATATCGTAGTCTAGGGCCTGAATAAAGATGTGCATGCAAGCTTTCCAAATAGAGTCTTTAATGTCATTAAACCGAGGAGGTCTATTTGTGGACTGATCCTTAATAGATTGTTTCTCAAGTTCACAACCAAACCAGTTGATTTTTCAGACAATCAACCAAAATCTTAACCGATTATTTTTCAAGTTCACAACCAACCCAGTTGATTTTTTAGGCAATCAACCAAAACCTTTCTCCGATCCTATCACTAGCTTAACATAATTTAATTCAAAATTTGGATGGACCTTTACCATAAGTTTCTATCTCTGAAACTTGTTCAACAAAGAATAGAAAGAATTAAGTGCTATTACAATGAATACAACTCTAAGATAATAAATACAAAATAATAAATGGAGCTGTACTCTGTTGGTTAACTTGAATGCTCATGAAGGCATTTGACTAACTCTTTAATGTTGAAGATATGGTCTTTTAGCTCACAATGAAAGCTCTTAAATGATATCTTCTTCGAAGCTCTCTCTTTTTGTGCTCTTTTTCTAGTTATAGAGGATTTGTTGTTGTAGTGCTTGTGCACTCTTTTTTCCATTGATGTTCTCATGCATTTATACTTTTTGGAGAAAGTTAGAACATTTTTCTAGCCGTTAGACAGTTAATAAAGCCATTGTGAGATGAAAATAATCATTTAGACTCGCAGAAAAGCACCGGTGATGGACACCAACGATGGCAACTCGGCCTTCCCTATCGAGGTAAGCCTGGTTGACCCACCTTTTTTTACTGAGTCTGAGCCGATTCGACCCGGCGAGGTGGCTGATGGGCTACCGGGAGAGCAACTGGGCCGAGTGATGGAGGCCTAGGGGACTCTAGTCCAAGAGGCAGTAGGCCTTGACACTGGGCTATCCAAACAGGCCCACAGCCCAAGACACCAACCGGTGAAGGGGCTTGCGGGCCCGAGTCGGGCGAACAGGGTTTCCTCAGGTCCTGTTCCTGGGACCAACTTTTCCGAAGCGGGTGGAGACTCTGCTGACCACCAGCGGCAACCACTATCCGGGCTTCACCGAGCCAGCTCTGACATCCCCCTCAGATCTGCGGTCGCCGACGGTGGGTGAGCCGACCTTAGCCACAAAGGTCAAGTACGGGGGCAGTGAATGGTTGCAGTGATCTGTCGTGCTGGAGTCTAGAGCAGGAACTCGGAAGGACTGGGCGGCGGCTGCATCCCAGGGCGGAGCTGGGGGTGATCAGGGTCATCGGGATGATGAGGCGAGCCTATGGAGGTAGCCACTGTCCCAGATGGCGATGGCAAGGGGGAAGGAGATCTGGGGGCCGGTGATCACCGACTGCAGCAGGCTGACCGCACCCAGCAGAAGGGGGGAGAGCGGCATCGAGGAAGGCGGGGGAGAAGGGGTTGGTGAGGAAGGAACCCCATGGAGGAGCGGGTGAAGGTGGGTCAGTGAGTGGTCGACTGGGTGGACAAGGGGGATCCGGTGCCGAGGCTGAGGGTCTGCACACCACTGTGGCGGCCCATCAGCGTGTGGTATCCAAGTTGAAGAAAGCCATGCGAAGCTGGGAAAGTTCTCAACATTTGGAGGGGTCTAGTAGCCCAAGGGAGGGCTGTCACTCCCTTTCTACTATTTGATATGCAGATTCTTGTATGGAATTGCCGGGGTGCCGGGAAACCATCATTTAGCCCAGCTTTTCGGAGGTTAGTTCATACACATGAACCAACCGTTTGTGTACTCCTTGAAACCATACTTTCTGGTAGAAGCCTGCAACAAGCAAGAAGAAGGATTCCTAGTTCATGGGGATTTTATGCTATTAAATCACGTGGATAGTCAGGAGGCATTATTGTCATGTGGCAGTTGAATGGTTGCAAAATGGATGTCTTCAATGAATGTAATCAGAATGTCGTGATGGTCATATCTGAGGGGAATGGGCAACCCTGGGTGTTCTCTGCTATCTATGCTAGTACTGATTATCAGAAGAGGAGAATTTTATGGGATGAGGTAGGTAGCCTAATCCAGCACGGCTATCCAACACTAGTGGCCGGTGATTTTAACTGTATCGACAGCCCTTTGGAAAAGAGGGGAGGCAGACCGTTCACGAATAAATTGGAGGTAAAGGAGTTTCAAGATTTCATTATGGGTAGTGGATTGGTGGATCTGGGGTTCTCCGGGCCGCGATTCACTTGGTGCAACAACAGACTGGGCCATGCCAGGGTATGGGAGCAGATTGATCGGGTGTTCACCACAGCTGGGTGGGTTCAGAGCTGGCCTGATTTCAGGATATGTGACCTGCCACGGATTGCGTCAGATCATCGCCCCTTGTTGGTATGTACTTCTCCCACTGTTCATAGTTGTGGCCCATTTCGGTTTGAGAAACTGTGGCTCTCATACCCACAATCTTGGGACGTGGTGAGGGAAGCTTGGCAGGTGCCGGTTCGTGGGGATGCCATTTATATTGTGTCACGCAGGCTTGAGATGACCAAACGGCGCCTGAGGAGATGAAATAAGGTGGAGGTGGGGAACATCTTCAGGAGGATTGAAGGGGCTGAAGCACTGATTGCAGCTATTCAGAAAAGGGAAGAGCAGAATGGTGGGCTGTCTGAGGAGGAGTAGACTGAGCTCCGGCACAGTTGGCTATGCATCATTCATTACTACGACAGCAGGAGACCTTCTGGAGACAAAAATCGTGGGCTCAGTGGATTATGGAGGGGGATCGTTATACCAGATTTTTTCATCAGGCCACTATCATTCGCCAGCAGAGGAACAGGATTCATAGTATCAGAGAGAGCGGTGGGCAGTTGACTGATGATCCAGTCTTGGTCAAGAGGATATTGGAGGACTTCTTCAAATCTAGATGGACAGAGCATACCAGTGGTGGAGGGATGCCCACCCATCCTTCCCCATCCAGGAAGGTTTCTAATGAGGAGAATGATGAGTTGATCAGGCTGGTGTCAGCATCAAAGATTCAGGAAAGCCTTTGGTCCTTGGCCGAGGACAAGGCCCCTAGGCCAGATGGCTTTCCCCCTCTCTTTTTCAGGAGGTACTAGCATATAGTTAGGACAGATGTGACAGAGGCTATCATGTTGTGCTTTAGTTCAGGCACTGTTCCTAGTGAGTGGAAACAGACTCTTATTACTCTCATTCCAAAAAAGCAGGATGCTCTAGAGCCGAGCTATTTTTGGCCCATTAGCCTTTGCACCACCCTCTACAAGACCATTGCCAAAATTCTGGTAAGGAGAGTGAGAGGGGTACTGACTGATTTGATTAGTCCTGAGCAGGGGGCCTTCGTTGGGGGCCAGAGTATTTCCGATAATATATTGATAGCCTAAGAGTTTATGTGTGATCTCAGGCAGGCCCCACGAAGGTGGAGGTTGATGGGCATCAAGTTGGATATGGAGAGGGCGTATGATAGATTGGACTGGCACTTTGTGGCACACTCCTTGGAGGCATTTGGGTTTCATCACCAGTGGATCAGATGGGTGCTGAGTTGCATCAGGGACCCCTTATTTGCTATATTAGTGAATGGCACGCCTACGAGATTCTTCGAGTCCTCAGTGGGTTTGCGGCAGGATTGCCTGTTGTCACCTTTGCTTTTTATTCTTTGCGCGGATGCGTTATCTCATGCTCCCTGACATGCTGCTGAGACCCGTGAGCTGGAGCCGTACTCATCGAGGTCAGGTACTTTCCAGCTGTCCCACTTGTTATTTGTTGACGACTGTTTCTTGATGGCACGTGCGAGTAGGAGATGGGCACGGACAATCCGAAGGATACTTTTTGAGTACTGCAGTGCATCCGGGCAGCCAGTCAACTTAGCAAAGTCGACCATTTCCTACAGCCCGAAGATTGATCCTCAGGTGAAGGCGGCTATCTCGGAGATTCTGGGGATTGATGAGCAAGACAGTATTATGCGGTATCTAGGGGTTCCCATCACCGGTCGGCGACTGCGCCGAGCAGACTGTTCCGGGGTGGAGCTCAATTTTCCACAGAGACTAAAGGGGTGGCAGGCGAGCGCCCTGTCCATGATGAGCAGGGTTTTATTGGTGAGGTCAGTATTGAGCTCTATTTCCTTGTACATGCTTTCAAATACCATGGTTCCGATAGCATGTCTACGGCAATTGGAGAAATGGATGCGGAGATTTGTTTGGGGTGGGCGAGCATGGGGGGGCAGTATTCACCTGCTTGCTTGGGAGGTTCTTTGTCAGCCGATGGCCATCAGGGGGCTGGGCATTCGTTCCCTTATCACTAGACGGGAGGCATTAGAATCGAGGCACGGGGTTAGATTCCTTCTGGAGCCGGATGGGCTGTGGAGCAGGCTGATGGGAGCGAAGTATGGGGAGCGTTGTGCTGGAGACTCATTCAGACCAGGACGCCAGTGCTCCTACATCTGGCCTGAGATGTGCACTCGAGCTCCTCGGGTTCTTCCTTGCATCCATTGGGCGGTGGGCGATGGTCGCAGTATTGATGTGGTTGAGGATAGATGGTTGGCCAGATTGTCGCTATCCAGATGGCCCACCATGTTCGATCCGGAAGCGACAGTCGGGAGTAGAGTGAGCGTTCTTCTAGTTTCTGGGGAGCCCAGATGGGATGTTGACCGGATTCACCTCCTTTTCAGTGACGACCTAGCCGAGAGGGTACTGGCCACACCTATGGCTTTTGAGGGGACGGCAGATAGGAGGGTATGGAGCTCGACTAGGAGGGCAAGAGTTATAGTCAGTGATCTCCAGGCGATAGTGGACACAGGGTCTGCACGCTGGCTGGAGGGTCGCTGGATTTGGCGGTTACGTGTGCACCCACGTGTTGCTCTATTTCTGTGGCGGGTGGCATGGGGCATTCTACCTACCAGAGGAATCTTGGCGAGGAGGGGGGTCCCGATACTAGCTGACTGCGAGGGATGCCCAGGGGAGGAGGAGACCACCGGTCACGTTCTGTTTACATGCCCGCGGGCGCATCAGGTGTGGGGCCTCGTAGCGACCTGCCGGCAGTCTTTCATCTCTACTGAGGCCTTTTTGAGTCAGTTGAGGGACTCAGCTCGGAGATTCGACACGGCAGACAGGGGAGTAGTATGGGCTTATGTGGCATATCATATCTGGTTGGACAGAAACGCGAGGATATTTGAGGGCAGAGATTTTTATCCGAGATCGGTGGTCACTAGGGCTTTTGCACATGCAGCTGAGCTGGTGAGCGCTGTAGCTGCCTCTTCATTTGGAGATGATAAGGATACCTGGGGCTCCTCTTCTTCCCCGCATAGGTATGCGATGATACCACTGGTATCCTGGGAGCCCCCATCCCCTGGTTCTCTCAAGGTGAATTTCGATGGTAGCGTAGCGGAGGGTGATAGCAAATGTGGCGTGGGCTTTGTGATCAGAGATCATGACTCCAGACTGATTGTGGCCGGAGGCCGGCGCACATTTGATGAATCCATCTATGTGGCGGAGTTACACGCGGCATGGAAGGGTCTTGTATATGCTAGAGTACGCTTGGGTGCCCGACAGATTCTTCTAGAGGGTGACTCGACCACAGTGGTGGACTGGATTCGCTGCCGACAGGCCAGGTCGGACTTGCACCCATTACTCCAAGACTTCCGGAGCATGGGGGAGGAGTTAGATTTACTTCGAGTTTCGCATGTGTTTTAGAAGGCGAACAGGGCTGCGGACGGGTCGCCTCCTATGCAGCCCACCATTCTGGTTTTGTATTTTGGGGTCCCTCCGATCATGTGCCGCAGGCATTAGATCGTATTTTACTTTGCGATAGTTCTGGGCTCTCTCATCGTCGTATGTAGTGAGAAGCCGGTTTACCAAAAAAAAAAAAAAAAAAACCATCCTCTCTAGTATGCCGGAGTCAACTGAAGTGGTGCTGCAGTTCACTCCTGAAACTGTTCAAAATCTTGGCCTTACGTCTAAGCCTATGGTCATTCAAGGGTTGGCTTCACCAGTCTTGAGGCCGACTCCTTTACTCCAAAACTTCAATAAAGCTGGGGAAATTCTCTCCAACCAGGGCACTTTGAGTTTCTTGCTTCTCCAACTGATTTAGTTTTAAAAATTCTAAGAGATGGCTATGCTGACCAACTTGTAACTCTACCTTGATGTTTAAGTTATGATTGTTTCAGGGCCTACATCTTGCCACTTCAAGTTTGGGAAATCTAGTTGGTTTTAGAAATTTATCTTACCTGTATTGTTGGATTCCTGTTAAATTGATTGTATCCATTCTTCATGTTATTTCCTGGCATGTTAATGGGAGCAAGCTCTCACGGAGTTACCGCATGCCCCTGCCCAATCCTTTGGGTTCGCGGCATGACAATGCCTACCAGATCTGGGTCCGTGTTGGCGCCCTTCCCCGCTATTCGCACTGGGGAGAGGTTCCGAACTTGGAACTAGATGGAGACTCTGAAAATGATAAAAGTAAATTAAAGAAAGACATTGCAGCACTACTGTTGGACCCAAACAAACGTGATCGACATGCTTCGTGAAATATATCGAAGCATTTGCTTGGTTACCTAATCCACTTCTCTCAGTGCAGCTTACATACATTGAGCATTATCCATACCTTTACGTGCGTATATAGACCAGGTACTTATTCTGCACAAAGGGTACGAGTAAAATGCGAGCATAATGCTCCCGTGGTATTAGATCTTGGGTGCGAGACAAGTGGCGCCTATAAGATTTGGCTAGCTGCCCACATCTTGCAAAGCTCCAACTCCTGCCTCAAACTATGCCAGCCAACTGCAAGGTTTCTTGTCGTTTCATGTCGAAGACCTTGATAAGAACTTCCTCCACAACCTATGGACAAACACGTAAACAAGCACGCAGGTTAGTGTAATCATTCTCTGCTGGCTCTCAAATTGGATTAAAATGTCAGCAAACGAAAATCAGATTAAAAATGAAACACGGTAATCCTCTGAGTTCGCAATCGTAAAATCTGGAGACACAATTGAGAGAATCAAACAAGCAAGGAAGACAAGGATCTAGCGAGAAGATGCACAATAAAATGATCATCTCACCACAAAGACCCAAAATTTTTATGATACTTTTACGGGATTTTGGCTTTTGCATGGGCAATAAATCTTCGCAACTGCACCTGGGAAGTCCAGGTGATCTAGGGAAGCTTGATCTACCCAAACTGAATAAATGGAAAGGAATTATATAATCCCTATATATAACCATAGGAGTTCTATAAGCCTTTTAAGTACCCTTCAGACACCATAAGCAACTGACGAGATGAATTTCGTGCAAAGTTCTTCAAACTTTTGACCTCGTCTCTCATTCTCTCTGATCAGGTGAATCAGAAAAATAAGCCTCTGCCTGTGTGACCAATCAAATATAATCCTACAAACTAATTATGCAACATGCATGACTCACACAATGAAAAAATACATCTGACCAGTCATACAGATCCACATGATTACTCCAATTAAATACATGGGAGTGTGATCTCCAATACCCAGTAAAAAATTCAATGAACTTTGGAAGCCTTTTTGTCATCAAACCTAGCATCCCACCTATTCCTAGGTCAACTAGGGATTAGACATGTCAATGAGATGAGATAGCTTGGTGATTATGAACTGAGCTTGAGCTCCGATATTTATGGGTCTCTCAGAGATTCCGAGGAATGAAGTCAAATAAAGATAGAGTTAAATCAGCTTGATAGCCTACATACTGGGTTGCTATTGCAGATTAATGTCTAAGCCATCATAGTTTTGACAGCAACTTACAGTTGAGTCATCCAGATATCAACCCTCTAAAAATTGGCAAAGAATATTTGGGGCTGACGGGAATAGCAACCTATCTTATTGGTAACATAGTCTAAACATTATAAAATGTAATGTGTCTTAGAGTCATTTTATTCTTTGTATGACACATATTCTGTGTGTTGCATCTATTGCAGTTTTATTTTGTCAGATTGATTACTAGAGCTAGAGCTGATGTTTGTCAGGATCTGTCCATCAGCTGGAGATCATCCTACAAAGAGTCCAATTGGTGACTAAACTATTCAAGGCCTAAATATATGAAACAGAATCATGCAATGAAAATGGTACAGCTTCAACACTATCACACCCTAAACCATGAATCTTGTTTTTAGAATTTTGAAGTTACTTACCTTATCCGGGGTTGATGCACCTGAGGTTACTCCAATTGTGATGGGACCTGGAGGTAGCCAGTTTTCTTTCTCAACAAGCTCTCCATGCTGCAAAGGAAAAAAGAAAACTTTGTGACTTCAGGACTAATGACAGGATTATTTTTTCTAGTAATATTAATAAGAAGAAGTAAAAGAGATCAACATAAATGTAATCCATGCATCATTAATCTAAATCTTACATTTAGCTTGTAACTTATTCTGTTTCCTGGTCCAATTCTCTGTTCACCGTCAATCCAATAAGATGGAATTCCCCGGAGTTCACCAATCTCTTGTAGATGTGAGGTATTGCTGGAATTCCATCCACCAATTACCAGCATAAGATCAAGTTTCTCATTGACCAGCTTGTACATTGCATCTTGTCTCTCCTAATAAAATGCATGTACAAGTAGATTAAAAAATGGAAGCCAGAAAAAGGACATCCAATTTACACACAAATGAAAGTAATGAATATATAACATAGGTATCATTCAACAAGAGCCACTCTAGTAAAGACACAACAAGCTCATTTTGGCAATATCTAAAAAGTGTATAATATGAGAAGTAAGAAGGAAAGATATCGAATTGCAGGAACATCAACTTATTACCAGGGAGATACTGATCTTGCATATATATTGGCTTTATTAAATCTGACCCTGCCTCTAATATGCAGTGCTAGTAGCAATGTTCTTATCCAACAATTCCTAGATTACAAGTCGAATCTCAGCTGATGGCATCAGCTTTTGAAGGCACAAAATAACATGTGTCCATCATTCCCAATATATTATGTAGATTGAGCAAAGCACACAAACTTGAACTGTGACAAGGCAGCTGATAGAACCAATTCATGAACAAAGGCTGATAAAACTAATGCAAATATTCATAGAGGGAAGAACAGAGAAACTGTATATTCCCACAGAGAGGATAGAATTATAACTAACAGTGCAAGCAAGGTTCCAACCTAAGGTAGCACAGACAAACTTCAAACAAACACCAGGTTAAAAGTGCTTTAAGATAGAATTTTCTGCTTAGTTACTGGGTATGAAGTTGTAAGCTGCTAATACTATGAGTGGCTGGAGCTTGATATATACTCTTATTATCTAAACAAACAGGTGGAGAAGGACAGCAAAGTGTCTACATATAGCCCAACAAGCCACTGAAAAAAAGGAAAATTTAGTTAGCCACTCTAGCACAAGACAGGGACTACCTACAGAAAATTTACAAGATGATATTTTGAAATGGTTTTAGATTATAACATAAAAATGGGAAACAACCAAATTACCCTAACTGCTTCACAAAGATTTACCTAAGTTACAGACTTTTTCCAAGGCTTATATAGTGCTTATCCAACTCCATTAGCTGTCTTTGTTTCTAAAACTGGCCCAGAACTTAACAACCCACTAGTCATGAAGGATACAAAAAAATTTCTAGATTACAAGTCTAATCTCAGCTGATAGCTTCAGGATTTGAAGATATTAAATTACTTGTGTCCATAATTCCCAATATATTATGCAGCTAGAGAAAAGCACACAAACTTGAACTGTGAGAGGGCAGCTGACAGAACCAATCCATGAACAAAGTTTGATAAAACTAATGCAAATATTCATATAGGAAACTCAAACAAACACCGGGTTAAAAGTGCTTTTAGATAGAACTTTCTGCTCAGTTACTGAGTATGAAGTTGTAAGCTGTTAATACTATGAGTGGCTGGATCTTGATATAATCCCTTTTTGTCTAAACAAATAGATGAAGAGGGGCAGCAAATTGACCATCATATAGCCCTACAACCTACTGAAAAACAAAAAATTTAGTTAGCCATTCTAGCGCAAGACAAGGACTACCTACAAAAATTTTACAAGATGATATTTTGAAATGGTATTAGATTATAATATAAAAATGGGAAATAACCAAATTGCCCTAACTGCTTCACGATGATTTACCTAAGTTACAGATTTTATCAAAGGCTCACAAAGTGCTTTTTGAACTCTGTTAGTTGTCTTTGTTTTAAAACTGGCCTGGAAAACCAACTCATCATGAAAGATCCAAAAAAATATAATGTCTCATAATCTGGCAAAGGACAGCTTACTATCTCGAGAATTTACATAAAACAAAAGATTGTTGAATGAGTGCCTCACTATTTGCTATAGGAGATAAAAGCAACCAGAAAACCTACCAACCATGGCAAAGAATTACCTGAGTGGCATCACAAATTGTATTGAAGCTGATGAAGTGCTCATTAATATTTTCTACTCCATATTTATGCATCATAGTCCTCTCTAACAATTTCCCTGAAAATGTAAACATATGATAATAACATGAAGCATGAAAAGGTTGATGGAATTATTAGAGCTTCAAAGCATGCAACTCACCAATCTCTTCGGTTTCGCCTTTAAGCATTGTAGTTTGGTTTGCAATGCCTACTTTCACTAAATCAACATCAGGATCAAATCCGGGAGAAACAGCATATTTGAATTTCTGCAAATATTGTGTGCAGTATTTATATGAAAGCTGACTTACTTTCTGCAATCAATAAATGAATCAGAATGAAATGGCATATCATACCTCGAGGAAATCCACTTTTGTTGAGCTAGACCCATCAAGTTCACCACCAAGAATGTAATCGCATACATATGTTGCCTGTTTTCAAACATCATACAGAAATGTTTTCATTATACATGCTAAACTTACATTAGAAAATTCAGATGATCATAAGGTCCATCGAATGCTGCCATAAAGTACCTCAGCCATGTTCTTCACAATAACATACTTCGCTGCAAAAGAAGCAGTGGCAATAGTCTCTTCATGAGAATATTTTCCATGAATAATTGAAGTATAATCCCCCTTCTTGTGCTTCTCAACAGTATTCCAAACCTTTGGCAAAAAAAAAAAGATACCCTAGATAATTACACGAAATATATGAAACAATGGGAATGAGCCTCTAGCTATGTCAAATGTCACCTTCAGTACCTTTGACACCCATGGACAAGTTGTATCAACAATCTGTACTTTCTTCTGACTCAAGGTATACATCTCATCCACAGCAGCTCCAAATGCGGGCAAAATCACGACATCATCCTGATCAACAACATCAAAATTTTTCTTCCCACCAACGACAGGTATGTTCTGGACTTCCATCTCTTCCAGCCTCTGCATTATTTAACATAAAATATTTCTAATTCTCTGTCATATCAAAGTAATTGCTTCCATATTATCAAAGACAGTACAGTACAGGAGACAACCTGCTACATAGAGATCGATGTAACTATGCTAACTGAGCAAAATTTCCAAAAACCAAAATGATATCAAGTCACTAACTCATGGTTAATAAGCTGACTAAGCATCAAAAATAGTACACGACTTCTAGGATATTATTTTTTGAGGAAATAACATAGTAACATAAAGCAATTTCAGAACTGTATTAGTAAGTCCTTTGATTAAGCAAGGATAGAAATTACAAAATCAAGTTCCGCCGATTGTTGAAACTCAGTATAGAATTCATGTTATCGCTCATCTTTCTAATAACTCTCTACAACAGAAACAAAGTAACACAAAAATAAATATCCTTCACACTTTAATTTCAGTGCATATTCTTGAAAAGTAAATTTCACTCAATAATTGAAAACTATCGACTTCAGTGATCACTAATTGAGCTGCGTGGTAGAATTTGGCCATCACTTCCTCAGCAGCAATTACCCACAGAAAGGGGAAAATTCTGAACTGCCAAGTTCATATCGTGGGGAAGAAAGAAAGGAAGAAGAACAGAAAAAGAACAACTAGCAACCGGCGATAGCGAACCTTATTGACCGTCGGATTGTGGATGATCTCGTTAGTAACCCAGATCTTCTCTTCCGGGAACTGCTTCCTGGCCTCGTACGCGATCTGCACCGCCCTTTCCACTCCCCAACAGAACCCGTAGGACTCCGCGAGCTTCACCTTCACCTCGCCCCACGTGTACTCGTTGTTGTTCTCCTTGAGCGTCTTGATGATATCGCCTGCAATTTCCCAAACCCCAACCCTAATCAGTGATCCAAGATTTCCAATGCCCCGATTCTAACAAAACCTAGATCCTGAAACCGCGAATTCGGGAAGAAGTGAAAGCGATTGAGAGAGGGAGACGGGGAAATACTGGTGTACTCGCGGTTCATGAGCTCGACGGTTTCCTTCTTGTGGCCGAAGCCTCGGCGGTTGTAATTCTCGCTGCGGGTGAGGTTGTGGCGGAAGGCTTTCTTGTCGAAGTCCGGCTCCCGGGCGGTGGAGTTCTCCCCGCCGCCTCCACCGCAGCGGATAGAGACCGGAACCCTTCCGCCGGATCGAGGCCGGATTCCAGCGGGATTGCTCCCTGGGATGAAGAGATTGGAGGCGAAGCGACCCAGTTGTGTGGGGATCGCCATCATAAGAGGAGAGCAGGAAAAGAGAAGAACCACGAGCTTTGGAGGCGGTGTCCAGAGAAAGGGAGATCGAACGTTAGTGGTGGTGCTCTATTTATCGGTTCGGTTTCGTCCTTCAATTTTTTTCGTTACTTTTCGTTTATAACTTTTAACTGGCACAATTTTCGTTTTTTTCCCCTTCCCTTCAGAACTTCAGTTTTATGGTAACCGCGCCCTCAACGGAAGCGTCACTTGCCGGCGGCGGCGTTAGCAGATAAGAGTAAGTTATTCCTCGTACGACAATCGGTAAGATCTAACGGCCATGATAAATCTGGAAACGCAGGTGGCAGCGAGGAATTCAGGAGGGGATCTATGGTCACCGCCGTGAGCCCGAGGGGGACTTAACAAGGCGAGCAAGAAAGCCGCGAGGGAGACAAACTGTCGCGAAGCACGAGTCAAACCTCCGGAAAGAATGGAGGCACAGGAACTCGAGGATCATGATTGGATGGTATCCGTCCGATTCCGCCAAGGACGGTGGGACCCATTGGGTTTTTGTGCACACAAATCACGAGGTTGGAAATTATGGTTTCGCGTAGCCAATCTTGGCTGGGCACGTCTCGGTCCCCGGCGAAAAGTTCATGCTTTCGTCAACTTTATGCAAAGTCCGCGCACGATAACGTGATTCTTCTCTCTTTTGTAGAATATTGTAACGTAAATTGACTTCCAATCCATACTGCGGGTTTTTTATTTCCTTGGTAAAATCCGTACTACTATTGAAACGTGTAACCCATCTCTGATGGTGAGCACCGTCCGATTTGATGAGGATCCCAGGTTCAATTTCTTAGCCTCACTGCAAAATTCGGTGATGACCAAAGGTTCAGACTCAAAATAGGTTACTGCGAGAGGAATTGTTTTAGTTGTAATTTCTCATCATATTGATTGAAATATTGTATTTATATACAAGTTGTCAAAAAAATCAGATTCCAAAAATAAAAAAAATTAAGATGATTATGAAAAATTATATAACGATAATATAGAGTCATATAATGACAATATAGGAAGATAATGGCAGCCATGGAGGTAATTGTGGCTAAAATAGAAAAGTAACAGAATTTATTTCAACATCTCCTAGTAGAATGCCAATTTTGGAAGACAACGGTAGCAACTTGATTGAGTATTGATTACCAAATCATCACAAGTGGGCTTATAGTTACAATATAGTCCTCAATTTTCTCGTCTATTTACCAAGGCGCGCAAGTCATGATGATAACAGATCTTTTCCCTCTTCTAAACTCTCGTCTAACTTTGTTTTTAGTGAGAGAATTTTTGTTCCTGGTGAAAAGAAAAAAATTATCCATCTCTGAGCATCAGTTTTGCTCGAGGACTTGCTAATCTTCTCTACAACATCCCAATTTTATCGCGTATCTCCAAGGAGAAAAGAATAAAAAACTGTTTTAAGGTGCCCACTAGTGCCTACAAATGCTTTTGTAATCCTCATAATACTGATTTGGCAAGTTAGATAGCAAGAAATCCCCATATCCCATTCTAATTTAATTGAATTCCAATTATACTCTCACGGCACCTGGATTTCTTTGTTTCGTTTAATCATTCTTCCTTCTTTCTTCTAGGAGATGATTAGGCATCATAAGCCTAACAACAACATTGGAAAAGTTTTTGTCTGGGACACCCCATAACATTACTTGTTTTAGTAAAATTTTCTTGTTTTGTCCAGGTTTGGCATTCACTTGACATGGCAAGAGGTGAAGATGCAGTTTATCCTACCATAAAATTGCTGATTTGGCCATGTAGTCAAGTTTTGACTAACCAATAGCTATCATGGCCTCATAAGCACGGCACATGAATAAAATTATGCTTGCTTTTTTTGACTATAAGAATTTGTATACACTTGGCCTTGCTATCACGTGGTCAAATTTTGCACATTCCAATTGTCCATGCAATGGTTTCAATTGTTCCTGTCTAACTTTAATTAGATTTTGAGCTCATATTTAAATTTTGAATTTTTTGCATCGATACCCTTCTAAATATTAGATTTTGCGTGACTCTTCCAAAATTGATATTTGCATGTATATCCTCGTAAAACTCTATTATTATATAAATGTCCTTAACATAACGGTTGTTTTAACCATGTTAAAAAAATATTAAAAATAAAATAAAAATTTGAAATTACACTATTGCCCTTCAGCTATTGGGATCGCGCGGACGTTCGCCCGAGTTCGCGAGATCTCGATCTCGCGATCGCGATCCCTCCCGCGAGCATTCGCCCGTGGGCGTTCGCGAGATTGCAATCACGTGAAGTTAAAAAGCAAGGTTGCGTCCCTTTACCTCTTTTTCAATTTGCCTGTCTATGACTTAATTATGCCATTTATGATGGATTCGCACCCCCTAGTATCTCTCTCTATTCTGCATATGGTACAAAAGTTATCAGTAATCGGCAGGTATTTATTGTGCGCGAGGCTTTACTTTTTGTTAATTTCTTTCTCTCTCTCTCTCTCTTTGGTCGTGGAGAAAGCTTTTTTGAAACATAAATCTTGCACCTCATGATAATTAATATTGATCTGCCTATTGTACCAAATTGATGAACCAGTTGGAACGGTAATGCCCCATCCAACATAGGAGTCCTTTATTTGGAGTGTTAGATTCGAGCTGAGTTTCTCTACATCAGAGTGCAAATAACGAGGATGATAACATGTAAGGATGCAAATGGATCGGGTCAGATTAGATCTACGCGGGTCGGGTCGGGTCTACGTAGGTCACGGGTCGGGTCGACCCATTTGCAGCATTAATCAAGCTCGACATAAAATTTTGCTAATTTATACAAAAATAAAAACAAAAAAATGATTATGGTGCCAAATAGGTTTTAAATAATTATTCCTATTTCAAAGTGTTTTATGCAGAGGATGCTCATGATGAAGTTTCTTCTAAGGCCTAGAGAGAAGATATTAACTAATAAATACATAATTATGAAGGCTACCACATTAATTAATATATCTAAATTCTTTCTACCTACTAGAATTCTTTTTTGCATATGTACCCTTTTAAATATAAAAAATTGCATGAATATCCTTGTAAAGTTGCTATTTGCTTGTATACTCTTATAAATATTTTTATTTGCACGTCTACCCATTAAGAATATTTTAGTCATTTTAATTTGAAACCATTAATTTTTTAACGACGTTAGATGGCATGGGTATATATGCAATAACAAGAATAAAAAAGGGTAGAATAGCAAAACAAGTATTTTAAAAGGGTATACATGCAAATATCAATTTTAGAAGGGTATTCATGCAAAATTCGATATTTAGAAGGATATTCATGCAAAAAACCTTTAAATTTTTAATCCTAATGAGTTGGTCCATTGACGCCCTGGTATCATTCCCTCAGCTCTCCCCCCCCCCCCCCTGTGTATTTACTCTCTCTACCATTTCATATCATTTATTTGTGTTGCTCCATGGCTAGTGTGTTGCTTAGTTCAACTGATTAAATTGCATGTCCTACTAGAGCTACTCGCATTTGGCAAGTGCGTACATGCTCTTGATCAAAAGAAAACCTTATAGATGCTGGCTGCAATGTGCTACATTATCCGACTTCCAAGACCACTCGGAAACTTTACAAGGATTGAAAAAATACAATGCACTCGGAAAGATTGTGTAACAATCCAGGACCTCACCCAAAATGGCTAGCCGGAAGGTATTATTTGGGTTCCTTAATCCTGTATAAGTACCCGAGATCTACTCAGCGAATAACTGATGTGGGACTAAACACACGCCCACACGGGTCCTCACATACTTCCCTGTTCAAGCTCTGACGTCCTCGTCAGGCTAAGGGTTCAAATCCATTCAAATCTAATCACAAACACCACGATCGGTCCGTGGTCAACCTAAATGGATCCATGCTGCAGTGTCCCCTAGTTCACATAAGTTATAGGTCGGGTCTGCTCTGATACCATTTGTAACAATCCAGGACCTCATCCAAAATGGCTAGCCGGAAGATATTATTTGGATTCTTTGATCCTGTATAAGTATCCAAGATCTACCCAACGAATAACCGATGTGGGACTAAACACACGCCCGCACGGATCCTCACAGATTGAGAGTGTAGAATGCTTCTCCGAAAGGTTTAGGTTCAATGGTAAGCATCATTTATTTAAGAGTCTAGTCTTGGAGGAGATCCATGGTACATTATTGTTAGTTTTTAAATTTTAAAAAAAAAAGGCTAATACATTATAAACTCTAAATGTGAAGATCTCAGGGTCCACCTTGTTTTTAGACTCAAGAATTTCGGTTATACAAGTATAGAGGTGTGGTTCATGTGATCCTTTCCATTATATAAGTAGAAATGTGTGATTCATGAGATCCATGTCTAAGCAACAATGATGTGAGCCATGTGATCCATTCCATTATACAAGTAGAAATGTGTCATTCATGAGATCCATGCCTAAGCGATGATGTGAGCCATGTGATTCATTCCATTATACAAGTAGAAATGTGTGCTTCATGAGATTTATGTTTAAGCAATGATATGTGAGCCTACTCCTAGGTCCAAAGGCAAAAAAAGATACGTGAAGATTGTCATTATTTGATCTTTGTGAGTGAGTTACATGAGCAAAATAAATGCTACCAATGCCACATATTTTGATTCAATTAGAAAAATAAATTTTCTTAACTTGCTCCACTTGAATCTCTTGAATAAAATAATAAACAACAAAAAATTTAGAAAGCAGTGCTCTAGCCCTATACTTTCATTTTCATTCAATTATGACCTTTTTCTGCTTCATTTTAGTTTAGCTTTTATTTATAAAACAAACACTAACTAATTACAAACATCCCTAAATGATGACCTAGTCTTTACCCCATAAGAAGGATCGCCTATAATGAGATCTTTTGGGTGATTATAAGCATACCTTCACACCTGAGGAAATTGCAATCCTCTTCTCGATCCCCCAATGGTTATGGTTAGGGTTGTGGAGCCAAGGCCGGTGACGACTTTATGTGGCTGGTGTGAATGGTTGTCAGCTGTTGGGGCCATTGTGATGAGGGCCCAAGGTCCCAAGCCCCGCACCAAGCCCGTTGCTGTCACTCCTTGGCATCCTCCCTTGGAGACTTTGGATGCTTGGACTAATTTGTAGATAACGTCGGTTGAATCACTCAATCACAAAGGTAAAACAATAAAGCAAACTACTATTGATTCAATCCAAATTGAAAAACAAAGGACAAAGAACAAAACCGAAAATAAAGCTAGTAGGGAATCGTAAGGATCCCTTACTAGCCCAATCTAATAAGAGATTGATTTATCCCTTACTAGCCTAAGTCAAAGATCCTAGACCTAAGACTGAAAATTGGCAAAAGCTTCCTAAGCCTTGCTGCCGACTCTTTCAAAGAGAATTAGAACAATGATCAAACTGCTTGACACCTCACAAAAGGCCCTAACAACCCTTTAAATAGACTAAGACTCCCAAAAAAGAAAAAGACTCTTACATCAATTGACAAACTCCTAAATAAAGTAAGCAAACTAAACTTCATCCATGCACCCTAAAGATGGCAAAGTGTCGCATGCGCATGGCCCTGATTTGCTGCGCCATGAGGACTCCAAGTCATATGGGACTCGGCTTGCTAAAGTGGCGCCTCCATAGAACTCCTTGGCAGGATGGGACTCCACCATGTCACCGCGCCCTTGAAGAGTCCTTGGTGCGGTGGACTCTACTGCAACTCTGGCCGTTGGCACCCAATTGCATGGCGCCCCTCATGCTCTCCAAGTGGCTGGCTGGTTGGTTGCTTCAGGAGTCTTGCTGAGGTTGGGACTTTGCTAGATGCGTGCGCAAGGAAGAGTCCTAGCCGGGCTAGGACTACGTTGCTGCAGCATTGGCCGTGGGCCAGCTGGCGCGCGGGCTTGGGCACGCGTTGAGGAGTCCCAGTTCGCCTGGGACTCTGTTTGTCACGCCATCAGGCCTAGCGCGCAGGGGCGCGCGCGCATGGTCACTCGGCCCATGCTTCGGCCGTGCGCAGGTGGCACGGCAGGGACGGGCGCGACGGAGGCTGTGCGCAGGTGGCACAGTAGGCACAGAAGCTTGGCCCATGCTTCGGCCGTGCGCAGGTGGCACGGCAGGGCTGGGCACGACGGAGGCTGTGCGCAGGCGGCACAGCAGGCTTGGATGCTCGGCCCACATTTTGGCCGTGCGCAGGTGGCACGGCAGGGCCGGGCGCGGCAAGGGCTGTGCGGAGGGCGCGCATAGTCGACTTGGGCATTGCCCTGTGCGCAGGACAGACGCCCGCCAAAGGTTGGCCATGAGGAAACCAAGTCGGATTCGGGTGCATCGGCGCGAGGGCTGGCGCGTCGAAGTCTGGCCGTGCCAAGGCCAGGCGCGCGCGGGGCGCGCACACAGAGTTGGCATAGGGCTGGCCTGGCGCGCAAGACGCGTGCACACAGGTCAGGCCGTGCGCCCGCGCGCGCACGGCTGGACGGCTTGGACGGATGGCACGCGAGCAACGCGTGCGGACGGGCCGGATGCGGCAAACCTCGTCGAGACCAAATGGGGCTGCGCGCAGTCGAACGCCGTGGCAATGATGAGCGAACGCGGGGCGTGCGGGACTGAGCACGGGCGCGCGCAGCGGAGCGCACGCAGGCCGAATGCCATGCAGTGCCTTGGTGGGGCAGCCGACCTGGCTGGGCGACAGCGGCCTGGACTGCAGCCAGACCGCAAGACACCCAGCCAGACCATGCGACATGGGGCTGCCGGTTGGTCTGGACACGCGGGCGGACAAGGGACCAAGGTGCTGGGCGGCTGGGTGGACAAGGCTATGGCTGGTTGGCTGACTTGGCTTTTGACACATGGGCTGAGCCAAGAATCAAGAATCGGTTGCAACAGCTACCCGAAGTCAGTTGGGGGAGTTGCAATCGACCCAACTGAAACAGTTAGGTGGTTAGCCTTGTAACTGCCTTTGTAACCAACCCAATGGATGCCTATAAAAGGGCTTGGGTTCTGGCCGGTTGAGGGATGGAAGAAGGGCTCTTAGGCTAGCTTGTGAAGGGCTTGGTTGAGAGCTGGAGTTGGGGTTCCTGTGGAGTCCGAGAGAGCTTAGGCTGAGGGAGCTCGGGCACTTGGAGAAATTCTGGGTGCAGGCCAAGTGTGGGACTCTAGGAAAAAGGGTGTGCCTTTGTGGGAATTCCATCGGCCAACACTTAGGCCGAAGGTGGCTAAGTGCAGGCCACGGCCAAGGGTGTTTGGCCGAGCCATTTGTGGGCTGGAAGGGTTTTTCGGAGCATTGGAAGCTAAGCTATTCCCTCGGCTTGTGAGGGAGGATTTTGCAATGATATTTGGAAATGAAAGGCTCCTTTCCCTTCATCCTCGTGCATCTCTGAGATAGGGTGTGTGAGTGATTGGCTAAGTGTCCAAGGGTTGGGCCGAAGGCGTGCGGGGCTGATCCTAAGCTGTGAGCAAGTTTGGAAGGCCGACTAAGGCTTTGGCAGGGGCATTGCCTTAGTGCCGCACACAGAAAAGAGGGAGAACTCAAGAAAAATTTTGGTTACTCCATTCCGATCTTTTCAAGGGTGTGACAGGTGGTATCAGAGCCTTGTGCACTGATTCGGTGAATTCTTGGAAGTTCTTGAGCCATGATATTGACCGAGAGAGTCGTGCGGCTGGAAGAACTAGTGGGCAACCCGGGGGAAGAAGAAATCCCAGATTTGGTTTCTATCTACACCGAGCATCATGAACGGTTAGTTTCCTTGGAAACTTCTCTTGATGATTTGGTCCAAGATGTGAGCGCGCGGGCTGAGCACCAAAGGGCTAAGCATGCCAATTTGGTGACTCCGCTGATGGATCGGATGCGCGCCTTGGAGGAGGAAATCCTATTGTTGAAGAGGGCTGTGGTGAATACCCCTTCAACATCCTCCAATCCGGACCAAGGGGGAAGAGTTTGGGTCCTGGATCCCAAGAGCTTTGGCGGATCAAGAAATGCCAAAGAGTTGGAAAATTTCATATGGGATTTGGAGAATTACTTCAAGGCAATGAAAGTGCCCGAGAGAGACCAAGTGGATATGGCCACTATGTACCTAAACTCGGATGCCAAGCTGTGGTGGCGAACCCGAGTGGCTGACGACATGGGCGCAGGGCGTCCGCATGTGGATTCTTAGGTGGCCTTGAAGAAAGAGTTGAGGGATCAATTCTTGCCTTGCAACACCTCGTGGATTGCAAGGGAGAACCTCAAAAAGCTTCGGATGACAGGGTCTTCGAGGGAGTATGTCAAAGATTTCAGCTCCCTCATGTTGGATATCACCAACATGTCCGAAGAAGATAAGTTGTTCAACTTTCTGAGCGGCTTACAGCCGTGGGCACAGACTGAACTCCGACGCCAAGGAGTTCGGGATATTCCTTCGGCTATGGCAGCTGCTGAGGGGCTGGTGGACTACCGTGCCTCCAACTCGAACAGTGGGCCAAAGAAGGCAAAAGACACGGGTGCCAAACCGGCCAAGACATGGCCAAAACAGAAGAAACCTTTTGCTGCCAAAAAGAACAAGGCACCTGTTGCTGGGCCGAATCGAAAGCAGCAGCAGGAGAAGGGCAAGGCTCCATGGGGCTGTTTCATATGTGGCAAGCCCCATCTTGCTAGGAATTGCCCAAAGAAAAAGACTGTCAATGCCTTGCCAGTGCAGGATTCTGCAGTGCCAGAAAAGGGCACGCTGAGAGTGAACCCACTACAGGTGGTCAGTGCGCTCACCGTTGAAAAGGTACCTCCTCTTTACTCAAGCTTGATGTATACTCAGGTGAAGGTTAATGGGGTGAAGGTCCGAGCCATGCTGGACACCGGTGCGACGAATAATTTCATGTCACAGCGGCAAGGGAGTTGATGCGGCTGAAAGTGGCCGACAGTCCCAGCAAGATCAAAGCAGTGAATTCGGGGGCTATGCCAGTCAAGGGTGTGGCCGAATGCACCCTCGAGCTTGGGTCTTGGAAGGGGGCATGTTCTTTAATGGTTGTCCTCCTTGATGACTTCGATTTGATACTTGGGATGGAATTTTTTCTGTCGGCTAAGGCATGCTTGATGCCTCACTTGAGGGGCGTCATGTTGGGCGACGAGAGAGCGCCATGCTTTGTCCCAACAGAGGCATGGGTGCCGGCTGAGAAAGGCAAAGGCTCTATGATCACAACCAAGCAAGCCAAGAAAGTCTTGAAGCAAGGCGAGAGCACCTTCCTTGCTGCCTTGCGGGAGGTGCAGATTGAGGAACCGCAGGAAATTCCTGCAGTGGTCCAAAAAATGCTGGGTGCCTTCATTGACATCATGCCAACGGAGCTGCCAAAGGAACTTCCACCGAGACGGCCGGTGGATCATCAGATTGAGCTGATGCCAGGGGCTGTGCCACCAGCTAAGGCTCCTTACCGAATGGCTCCCTTGGAGCTGGCGGAGCTGAGGAAGCAGCTTGATGAGTTGCTGGAAGCCGGACTGATTCAGCCATCCAAAGCACCATTTGGGGCGCCGGTGCTTTTCTAAAGGAAGAAGGACGGGTCCTTGAGGATGTGCATCGACTATCGAGCACTTAACAAGGTGACGGTAAAGAACCATTATCCCATCCCTAACGCAGCGGATCTTTTTGATAGGTTGGCAAAGGCGCCCTATTTTACAAAGCTCGACCTACGATCCGGCTATTGGCAAGTGAGGATTGCCGAAGGGGATGAGGCTAAGACCACATGTGTCACGAGGTATGGAGCTTTTGAATTTTTGGTGATGCCCTTCGGGCTAACCAATGCACCGGCCATATTTTGCAATCTAATGAACGATGTGCTTTATCCCTTCTTAGATAAGTTTGTTGTAGTGTATCTAGATGACATTGTTATTTTTAGCAATTCTTTGGAAGAACATCTAGAACACTTACATCATGTATTCAAAGCTTTGAGGGACAACAAGTTGTATCTCAAGAAGGAGAAGTGCCAATTCGGCCAAGAGGGAATTTCCTTCTTGGGACACCGAATTAGCAAGGGCCGGATTTATATGGAGGAAGACAAGATTAGGGCCATTCAACAGTGGCCGGCTCCTACCAAAATTGGTGACTTGCGGGCCTTCTTGGGGCTTGCAAACTACTATCGGAAGTTTATCAAAGGATATTCCAAGATCGTGAGTCCCCTCATGGATCTCCTAAAGAAGGATGTGGCTTGGGCGTGGTCTACCCAATGCAATGGGGCCTTTGAGGAGCTAAAGACCTCAATCTCACATGAACCGGTGCTTGCACTTCCAGATTTTGAGAGGCCATTCGAGGTAAGCACTGATGCTTCTAATGTTGCAATTGGGGGTGTTTTGACACAAGACGGTCATCCGGTGGCATTTGAGAGCCGGAAGCTCAATGACACAGAACAAAGGTATTCGGTGCATGAGAAGGAGATGACGGCCGTGATCCATTGCTTGGAGAAATGGCGTCACTACTTGTTGGGGACATGCTTCAAGATCATCACTGATAATGTGGCCAACACTTATTTTGCCACACAAAAGAAGCTTACACCCAAGCAAGCCCGATGGCAAGAGTACCTTGCTGAGTTTTGCTTCGATTGGGTGCACCGACCGGGCAAGCCGAACCTTTGTTGGGGTATGTGGAGACCATTGGTGATGAAGAGAATTGAAGGAGAATCAATTCTGCATAATTCTGTCTGGCGGACTGTCGGAGTCGACTCGAGCTACAGTCGAGTCGACTCGGAAACAGTCGAGTCGACTCGGAAATAGTCGAGTCGACCCGGGAGGAGAAAGACCAGAAGACCGAGAAAACCATGTTTCTGTCTGGACTGTCAGAGTCGACTCGAGCTACAATCGAGTCGACTCGAAGCATCGTCGAGTCGACTCGAGCTACAGTCGAGTCGACCCTAGATCGTGCCAGTTTTGTCCAGACGTGCCAGAGTCGACTCGAACCACAGCCGAGTCGACTCGGGCTTGCGGAAAATCGTACGGACGATTTTTTTTTGGTATTTTTTGGTAGCATTTCGACGGCTATGATCATCTGAAGGTCTTGAGACTATATATAGGACTCATGAGAGCCCTAGGAGTAGAGATATTCAAGGATATTTTGAGAGAGACTCTTGTTTTGTGCGGCTAGGGTTCTAGAGAAGAAGAGGATTGGGATCCTACTTCTTGTGCAAGGGGAATTCTGTGTGAATCTCTTGTAGAGCGATCGCGTGTGATCGTTCGGGTGTGTGCTATCTCTGTAATCTGTTCATCCTAATTGAGATTTGGAGCGGTAGAGGACGTATGCTACTTGTAGCCGAATCTCGTTACATCTTTGTGTTTGCTTTGCTATTTTCTTCCTATTTCTTCTTCCTTTGGTTTGATAATCCGCTGCGGTGCTCAAGTGTTTTATCCTATTGAAACCACGGGGTAATCTTTTGCCCTTCATAGCGGAAGCGAAGCGGTGATCCTTGAGTCCGGTGTCGAGGGAGCGAGAGAGTGCTTATCCGTTTGCTTCTCTCTTTGCTTGTCCGACGTTGGTGGTTGTACTGGTGTGAGTGGGTTCCGGTGCAGGGCGTCGCCAACAAGTGGTATCAGAGCTATTGGTATTCTGCAATGGCGGATGAAGGAAAGTTGCGAATTGAGAAGTTCAATGGCACGAACTTCGGATTTTGGAAGATGCAAATAGAGGATTATCTTTACCAGAAGGATCTCTATTTACCTCTTGGAGGTAGAGCGAAGAAACCAGAGAAGATGTCCGATGAAGACTGGGAGGTCCTCGATCGGAAGACGCTCGTCACCATAAGATTGTCACTTGCATCCCAAGTGGCATTCAACATCAAAAACGAGAAGACGACGATGGAGTTGATGGCAACATTATCGCGGATGTACGAGAAACCCTCAGCATCAAACAAGGTATTTCTCATGAAGA
This sequence comes from Phoenix dactylifera, assembly GCF_009389715.1. Lineage (NCBI taxonomy): Eukaryota > Viridiplantae > Streptophyta > Magnoliopsida > Arecales > Arecaceae > Phoenix > Phoenix dactylifera. The sequence goes on along the minus strand of NW_024067819.1, from coordinate 147,374 downwards.
GGTTGTTTAATCTTCGTATGAAAAATGGCGGCAGCGTAGCAGAATACCTCAACGAGTTCAATGGACTCACGGCCCAGTTGGAGTCAGTGGAGATTAGTTTTGACGATGAGATTCGGGCATTGCTAATCCTCTCCGGATTGCCTGATAGCTGGGAGGGCCTGGTGATGGTGGTGAGCAACTCTTCGGTGACGGGGAAGTTGATCTTTGATGACGTTGTGGGAGTGCTTCTGAGTGAAGAAGCAAGAAGGAAATCTTCTGGAGCTACGGAGTCGTCTGGAAGTGCACTAAACATCTCTAACCGGGGAAGACAAAAGAAGGACGGTCGATTTCGAAGCGACTCGAAGTCGAGATCCAGCAGGTCTCGAGCACCTCAGAACAAGGGAGCGAAGTGCTGGAACTGCGGGAAGATGGGGCACTTTAGGAGGGACTGCAAATCTCCTAAAGGGAAGCAAGGCGACCACACCGAAGGAGTCAGCAAGGATCTAGCAAATCTTGCTGAAAACGGTGACATGGATGCCCTCGTTCTATCTTTATCTACCGGTGACGAGTCTTGGGTGATAGACTCGGGCGCGTCTTTTCATGCTACATCCCAACGGAAGCTTCTTGGAGGATATGAGAAGGGAGACTTCGGCAAAGTCTATTTAGGGGATGGAGAGCCTTGCACCATACAAGGAAGGGGAAGCGCGGAAGTGAAGTTGATTTCTGGATCTTCACTTGAGCTTGAGGACGTACGGCACGTGCCTCAACTGCAGAGGAATCTGATTTCTGTTGGACAGTTGGCGAGCCAGAGGTACAAGACTATTTTCACAGCTGATCAGTGGAAGATATCCAGGGGTTCGTTGATGGTGGCTAGTGGCAAGAAGGTTGGGACACTTTATATCGCCAACGGCACGGAGAACTCTATTGGAGTTGCTGCAGCAGATGTGGACGCCAAGTTATGGCATGCAGACTTGGGCACATGAGTTATCAGGGACTGGAGGTGATGCACCAGTTGGGAAAGCTGCAGGGTCTCAGGAGTGTTGAGATGGACTTCTGTGAGGATTGTATTCTCGGAAAGCAGAAGCGTGTTTCATTCAACAAAGAAGGTAAACCTCGGAAGCAAGAAAAGCTAGATCTCGTGCACACGGACGTGTGGGGGCCTGCACCGATTTCTTCCATTGGTGGATCTCAGTACTATGTTACTTTTATTGATGATGCTACCAGGAAGCTTTGGGTGTTCTTCTTGAAGCACAAGTCAGAGGTATTTGGGGTCTTCAGGAGATGGCAGGCAATGGTAGAACTCGAGACAGGAAGGAGGTTAAAATGCCTGAGATCAGACAACGGTGGTGAGTATTGTAGCAGGGAGTTTGAGGACTACTGTGCAGAGGCTGGGATCGTCAGGCAGAGGACAATTCCAGGGACACCACAACAAAATGGAGTTGCTGAAAGGATGAACAGAACAATTAATGAGCGTGCCAGGAGTATGAGGATACATGCTGGATTGCCACAGCAGTTTTGGGCGGAAGCAGTTAACACTGCTGCCTACTTGATCAATAGAGGGCCATCAAAGAAACTTGAATTTGGGATTCCTGAGGAAGCATGGACAGCGAAGAAGATTGATTTGGCGCACTTACGAGTATTCGGTTGTACCAGTTATGTCCATGTTGATTCCAGTCAAAGAAGCAAACTAGACGCCAAATCAAAGAAGTGCATTTTCGTTGGATACGGAGGTCAACAGTTTGGGTATCGGTTTTGGGATCCCGAACACAGGAAGATCATTCGTAGTAATGATGTGGTATTTAATGAGAAAATGCAGCAGAGCACTGAATCAGAAACAAAACCTGTTGAGCCGTGTTTTGTGGATCCTGAAGAGGAGTCTACAAATTCTGGTCAGAAGACTTAGTCAGAGCAAGAACCTGAAGTATTGGCACCCTTTCCACAACTAAGAAGGTCCACTCGTAGTACTCATGGGAAGCCTCCTCAAAGATATGATGGGACTCTTAGTTATTTGCTGCTCACAGATAATGGCGAACCTGAATGCTTCATGGAGGCATTGGAGGTTGATACTAGGAAGGAGTGGGAGTTGGCCATGGATGATGAGATGGAGTCATTGGAGCAGAATCAAACGTGGGATTTGGTGGATCTGCCCAAGGGGAAGAAAGCACTGTCAAACAAATGGGTTTACAGGCTAAAGGAAGAGCAGAATGGGAAGAAACGGTACAAGGCCAGGCTGGTTGTAAAAGAATTTCAGCAGAGAGCAGGTATCGACTTCACAGAGATCTTTTCTCCTGTAGTCAAGATGAGTTCTATTCGGGCGGTGCTGAGCATGGTGGCAGTAGAGAATCTTCACTTAGAGCAGCTTGATGTGAAGACAGCTTTTCTTCACGGAGTCTCGATGAGGAGATATATATGCAGCAGCCGGAGGGATACGTTGCAGCTGGCACGGGTGACTTGGTTTGCAAATTGAAGAAAAGCCTCTATGGTTTGAAACAGGCGCCCAGGCAATGGTATCTCAAGTTCGATAGTTACATGCTTGAGATAGGATACAGGAGATGTCAGGAGGATCACTGTTGCTACTTCCGGGACTTCGGTACATCTTACATTATTTTGCTATTATATGTTGATGACATGTTAGTTGCAGGAGCTAGCATGCATGAGATTGCAAAATTGAAGCTGAAGCTGTCAAGAAAATTTGCAATGAAGGATCTAGGAGCAGCGAAACAGATCCTTGGGATGCGGATCAGCAGAGATAGATCTAAACATATCCTCAGACTATCTCAGGCGGAGTACATCAGCCGAGTACTCAAGAGATTCTGCATGGAGGGTGCCAAACCTGTTGGCACACCACTAGGTGCCCACTTAAAGCTTTCAAAAGGACAAAGTCCGAAGACGCGGGTGGAGGAGCTCAATATGTCAAAAATCCCGTATGCATCGGCGGTGGGGAGCTTGATGTACGCTATGGTCTGTACGAGATCTGACATTGCTCAAGCAGTGGGAGTTGTGAGTCGCTTTATGAGCTGCCCAGGCTTGGAGCATTGGCGTGCGGTCAAATGGATACTGAGGTATCTGAGAGGCACGGAGCACATGTCATTGTGCTATGGAGGTTCTGAGATCCGGTTACAGGGCTTTATGGACTCAGACATGGCAGGGGACTTGGACGGCAGGAGGAGCACGACAGGGTATTTGTTCACCTTGGGCAGTGGAGCCGTCAGTTGGATTTCCAGGTTGCAACTAGTTGTTGCATTGTCGACTACGGAGGCGGAGTATGTGGCAGCCACAGAGGCGTGCAAGGAACTAATATGGCTTCAGGGCTTGATGAAGGAGCTTGGGAAGGAGCAGAAGGATTGCATGTTATATTCAGATAGCCAAAGTGCAATTCATCTGGCAAAGAATTCAGCTTTCCATTCAAGGACGAAGCATATTGACATACGGTACCACTTCGTGAGGTCATTGCTCGAGCAGGGACTCGTCAAGTTGGAGAAGATTCATACAAGTCAGAATCCTGCAGATATGTTGACGAAGGTCGTCACGGTGGAGAAGCTGAGGAGTTGTTCAGCTTCTGCTGGTCTTCATGCTTGAAGACGTTGAGGAGGCATCGTACCTATCTCACTAGGATGATTCAGTTTCAGTGGGAGCACAGAGGAGAGACAAGTAACAAGAGGATATACCCAAGGTCTCCAAGTGGGAGATTGTTGGGGTATGTGGAGACCATTGGTGATGAAGAGAATTGAAGGAGAATCAATTCTGCATAATTCTGTCTGGCGGACTGTCGGAGTCGACTCGAGCTACAGTCGAGTCGACTCGGGAACAGTCGAGTCGACCCGGGAGGAGAAAGACCAGAAGACCGAGAAAACCATGTTTCTGTCTGGACTGTCAGAGTCGACTCGAGCTACAGTCGAGTCGACTCGAAGCATCGTCGAGTCGACTCGAGCTACAGTCGAGTCGATCCTAGATCGTGCCAGTTTTGTTCAGACGTGCCAGAGTCGACTCGAACCACAGCCGAGTCGACTCGGGCTCGCGGAAAATCGTACGGACGATTTGTTGGGAACCCGCCCATGCCGCTGATATTTCAAAAATTTTTCAGATGGCAGCGGAATCGGCATGCACGGGTTCGACGTTCATCGCATGAACGTTGTTTCGAGACCTTTCGTAATTAGGTAAGAATTAAAACTTTTAAAACTATTAGGAAGATCAAATCTTCACCTTGCGCGGGTAGATGATCACCGCAAATTTGAATTCGTGGTTTTGGAAGAGGGTTCGCTTGAAGCCGTTCAAACGTCCGGCCTCTACGGGTATCCACACGAAGCAGGATCCGATCCAAGCTTTCTATCTCACCGGGGTGCTAGCTCCCTTGCAGAGATAGCTTTGATGGCTGATCTCCTCTCTTTCTTTCAACTCTTGAAAGTGCTTGAGAGGAGGAAGAAGAAGGATGAAGAAGAGGAAGAAGATGAGCCCCTACGCAGCCTTCTTCTGTTGCTTGCGTTGGATGAAGAAAGGGAAGAGGAGGAGGCCGCCAACACTTGGAGAGCTTCTACCCTTGCTTGCGGCTGCAACTAAAGAGAGGAAGAGGGTGGCCACGGCACAAGAGGAAGAGGATTCCAATGCCCTAGGGCGCCGGCCTCATGGTGCCTTTTATAGCCATCAAGGGCTCCTCCAAAGTAGGAGCCCTAGATGGTTTTCCAAAGAGAGAAGGGGGGCGCGGCCCCTCTCTTCATGCCGCACACAAGGAGAGGAGGAGGGGCGTGATCCCTCCTTCTTGTGATGTTAGGTGCCTCTCTTATGGTTTAATCCCAATCCAATTAGGATTAGCCAAATTTGGGTTCAATCTATGCTAGTCCTAATCCAATTAGGACTTGAATGAACCATGACTCAATTGAACTCTTCAATCCTAATCCAATTAGGAGTCATGTTGATTCATTAGATTAATAATTAATTAGGACTTAAGGAATCCTAATCCAATTAGGATTTGTTTAATTCTAGTCCTAATCCAATTAGGACTCTAATTTGAATCCAAAGTCCCAATCCGATTAGGACTCTAGGAATCCTACTCCAAGTAGGAATCCAATTTTGATTCAAAACTCCTAATCTCATTAGGATTGAGGAATCCTATTCCAAGTAGGAATCCCAGTCCTACTCCAACTAAGATTTCCAGTCCTAATCCAATTAGGACTCTAGGTATCCTACTCGAAGTAGGACTCTTGTTTCAAGTCCAATTAATTAATTCTCTTTCCTTCTTCAACTTCTTATCAATCAAATTGATTACTTGTGATTCCTAATCATGATTTCAACCATCGGATCGGTCAATACTTCTAGTGTGTGTGACCCCATAGGTTCTATTCTGACTGGTAGTGAGATATATTGTGATCTCTATCACTATATCATTGAAAACTCCTTTCAATGGGTTGGAACGATTCCAACTCAACTCATTAGGGTTTATCGATCATCAAGATAATCCCTATGAGTCCCACCATCCACCAGTGACACCTAGCAGCATGTAGTGGCTACCCAGCAGAATGGAATGATGAACCTCTAGGTGCAGTTAACATGTGATACAGTCCTACTATCGTGGATCCCTACAGGACGGAGGTCATGGACAACTCGTCAAACCCCATCGTCTGTCATATGTCAAGATTTATTCGACTTGAGTTCGATAGTGGAAAACTCTTTTTCCACTTTATATTACTGCCCTGGCCAAGGTCTTAGAACTCAGTCTAACAAATCACATAGGATCACTCCTCTTCTATCAAGGTCGATAGATTCCTTATAGGTGCATACCCTACTCCTACAGTGAACCTACTGCAGCCAATCTACACTGCATGGACCCATATGGCTAGAGACCATGTATGTGTGCAGTCAAACTACAATAACCTCACTGTGAGTAGCCGAAGCACCGCAGGTCAAAGGACCAGTCACACTACTGCAACATCAAGCAAGTCACTGACGAGTGGATAGACATCCAAGTGACTTCTTGTCTTGGTCACGCTCAGTACCCTTGTTCTCTAACAAGCACCTGCACTATCACTTCAGTGTCCCTTCACTGTGGACTCAAGTCTCGTCCATCCAGAAGGAAAGTGATCTGTGCACTGATCGGATCGATCACCGTCCTCGTGATGATCCATTGATCAGGAGCATTTAGAAATTAATTACCAATGATACATGGCTTAAATTCTCAACTCTTGAGAATATGTATCATCATCTTATTAATTTCTTGGATGATTCATAGACACATAAACAATATGAATGAAAAAGATGCCTTTTATTTATTCAATAATAAATAGTCAAGTACAAAATTATGTCCCTAGAATCAACAATGCGTCAGCCAAATTGGCTTCTAGGGCATACATCTAACAATGCGTCAGCTAGTTTTCTTATGAGTCTAAATAGTTGTTTTTATCTCTCAATGGCTCTATTAACTGTCTAACGACTAGAAAAATGTTCCAATATTCTCCAAAGCGTATAAATGCATGGAAACACCAAAAAAAAAGAAAGTTCAAGCACTACAAAGAAAAATCTACTAAGAAGAAGAGAGAGAGAGAGAAAGAGAGAGCCTCAATGAGCAAATCATTTTAGAGCTTTCATTATGAGCTGAAAAATTACATCCTTAACTTCTGAGAGTTGTGGTAAGCGCCTTCAAGGAAAACTTTACCTAAAGAAAAAAGAAAAATATCTTAAATGGTAAAATAGCTCACAAGAGAATTTGGGTTTCAAAAGGAACCATTATAGCTAATCTGCAAGGACCCACAAGAGCTTGGGCACCTAAAATGAAAACTTGATTTCTATGATACAGGTGTGTAGCCCATGGAGCAAACAAAAAATGGTACTTGGACAGTGGGTGCTCTAGACCCATGATAGGGAATGAATCTCAATTCATTTCTCTTAAGAAGAAAGGAGGGGTGGTCACCTTTGGCGACAATGGCAAAGAAAAAATCATTGGAGTTAGTAAAATTTGTATCACTTTTCCTTCATTTATTAAAAATGTTTTGTTAGTTGATGGCCTAAAACATAATCTTTTAAGCATAAGTCAATTATGTGATAAAGGCTTTAAAGTTACTTTTGAATCTTCTATATGCTTTGCGTCCATCCTCTTTCCATGGTGAGACGCCAAGCTTGGAAAGAGTTTGAGTGAAGTGGTACTCTATACCCATCCTCATGCTCAATCCCTTCGAAGAGTTTGAGTGGAGGTGAGACTCTTCTATCCATCATCTTTAGTTATAGTATTCTTCCTCATGCCACAACCCTTCTCACACCATAGTAGCTATTCCTTTCTTTCCTCATGCCATATTCTTTCCTTATTTGAGAATCCTAGTGAAAGAAGAACTCCTTCCATCTCTCACGCCAACAACCTTTCCATATCTCATGCCAACCCTAGAGTCCTAGTTCCATTAGGACTCTTCCCTACTAGCCACACTGCCTTCAATTTATTACACCATATTAAGCCCAGTTGAACCTCATTCAACCTAGCCAAGTCCACCCAATTTATCATGCCACTAACTCAATCCTAAATTGGGTCCAATCCAATCCCATCCCATTCACAATTCCCTCAAGCATGACCCTCGCCCAATTGAGCCAATTTCCATGCCCAATTAGCCATCTTCCATCTTCCCTTCCCTTCCATCTGCAAGGAGAAACCCTAGCCTAACCAACCGCCATAGAAAAAAAAAAAAGAGAAGAAGGAGCCACCATCTTCCCCAAGTTTGGCCTCCTCCCCATCTCCGTCTGCGTCAATTAGTATCAGAGCTACACCATTCACCATCCTTCATCCTTCTCCATCCCATCCGCTACACCAAAAGTGCTATCAAAGTCCTCCTACGCCATCACGACCCTTGAAAGCATTGAGTCGACTCATGAAAATCTCAAGTCGATCCCTAAACCAAGAAGAGCTAACTCTATAAGTGCCACAAAAGTTGGATAGAGTGCAGGAGAAACAGAAGCAAGCTCGAGACGACTCCTGAACATCAAGATTCGACTTTTGAAAATCTCAAGTCGATCCTAGAAATTGGGAGTCAAACCCTCTACGCCTAACAACTATAATGGCTAGTTTTCTTGTGAGTCTAAACTGCTGTTTTTATCTCTCAACGGCTCTATTAACTATCTAACGGCTAAAAAAATGTTCCAACGTTCTCTAAAGCGTATAAACATATTGGAACACCAAATAAAAAGAGAGTTCAAGCACTACAAAGAAAAATTCACTAAAAGCAAGAGAGAAAGAGAGAGAGAGCCGTAATGAGCAAATCATATAAGAGCTTTCATTATGAGCTGAAAAATTATATCCTCAACTTCTGAGAGTTGGTAAAGTGCCTTCAAGAGAAATCAAGCCAACCAGAGTGTAGTTCCATTTGTTGTTCTACATTTACGGTCTTAGAGTTGTATTCATTGTAACCATATTTATTTTTTTTATTCTTTATTGTAACAAGTTTTAGGAATTGAAACTTAGAAAAAGATCCATCCAAACCTATAATTTGATTATGTTGAGCCTTGGATAGGCTCGGGGTAGGTTTTGGTTGATTGCTTAGAAAATCAACTGGTTTGATTATGAATCCAAAAAACAATCGGTGAAGGTTTTGATTAATTGACCTAAAAAATTAGCTGGGTTTGGTTGGGAACCCAAAAAACAACTGGATTGTAATCTAGATAATAGATTATAGTAAAATTTTCAAGAAGAAAGTCTTAAAGAGTGGACATCAGTGTAGAGTTAGCACCGAACCACTATAAATCTTTTGTATTTGCATTGCTTGATCTAGTTGCCCTTACTTTTAGTTCATTTACATAATAATTAGGTTTTTTCGCACGTATACCCTCCAACATATATAAAATTGTATGAATATCTTCGTAAAATTGCTATTTGCATGTAAACCCTCATCAAATACTTATTTTGCATGTAAACCTTCTTTTTACTTTTTTTATATATATACCCATACCATCTAATACTGTTAAAAATAAATGATTTAAATTTAAAATGATTGAAATATCCTTACAAGTAGAGGCACAACAAGAAAACTTTATAAGAATCATGCAAATAGCAACTTTGCATGGGTATTCTTGCAATTACACATATTTATTAAAAAATCTAATAAAAATGATCAAAATTCAATAAAAATAATTCAGTTGTTCTTAATGAAAAAAGGTGGCGACAAAAGATTGATATTATCATGTCACATTATCTCATGTTAATATGAATTCTTATAGAATGAATCATGTTGCTTTTAAGAAATTCTAGCCTTAAAAACAAACAACTCAATATTTACAAATCACTAAAAAATATTTTACCATTCTAAGCACTATAATTAATTTAAATTTGATATGCTTTGATCTTTTAAAAATAATGAAGAATATATAGATATCATAAAGTTAATAATGATAATTATATCAAAATCAAATAGAGAATAGAATTACCAAAATGATCACCTAATATTCTAACTTGACCAAGTCATGATCATAAAAAAAAAATAACAATGTGGCTCATTTTTTTTTTGACTTGTTAGTCTAACTGAATCAAAAAAGACTCAACAAGTTTTGGCCGAGTTTTAATTCTTTTAATAAATTTTTCGAATGTATACCCTTCTAAATCTAATAAATTGCAAGAATACCCTCATAAAGTTGTTATTTGCATGTATACCCTTATAACTTTTTTTACATATCTACCATAAGGGTATTTTAGTCATTTTATTTTTAAGTCGTTTATCCTTTAAAAATAATAGATGGTACAGATACATATACAAAAAAAAGATATACGTACAAATAGTAATTTTATGAGACGTCGGGTTACTCTCCGAGTGCCTACGCCGCCTTAAAGGCTGGGTCGTGTGGTCTTTCATGAAGAAGTGGAAAGCTTGCCCTATCTTTCCTTACCGGAAAGTCAAAGATCCCCTATTTCATTCTCCCGAAAAACGAAGGTCGAATCTGTATATCTGCATCTTCCTCATATATAGTTTCTATGCCTTTAGAAAGGCCCTATTATTGATCCACCATACTTCCTATGATAGGCTGTAAAGAAGCTATATCGGCTCTATTCACACAATTTCATATATTTAGGAGGGTATATATGCAAAAGACCCTATTAATTATTTGTTGCAACTTATTTTCTTTTATCAAGTATTTAATTTTGCTGCATAGTTAGCTGAACTTTCAAAAAATCCAGTTCACCCCCCTCCCTCTTAGGTTGCATAGCTCGAGAACAAGTAGTATAAGAGCATAATACTTAGCCACTTATTGACCTAACCGCCAATGGTTACTTTTGTTGGTACCTCTATCCTTGAGGGTCAGTCTATGAATAGATCTCCTTTATTTAATAGAACCAACTACTTTTTTTGGAAAGCTCGTATGTGCATCTTTATTCGAGCACTAGACTACGATTGCCATGGTTAATGGTCGTCACATACCCACAAAAGTAATTTATGGTATGTCTCTTCCCAAACCCGAAAGAAAATTGGATAAATTTGACAAGATGTCACATTTACATGGAATGTTCTATATTGTTCATTATATGCCAATGAATTTAATTGCAATTTAATTTGTTTATCTACAAAAGAAATCTGAAATAGGCTGAAAGTAAATCATAAAGGTACTGTGTTATTGAAAATAGAGTCTAGTGAGTCTATTTCTGAAATATTTATCAAATTTATAAATATTATAAATGATCTTCAAAGTCTTGGTAAATCATATATTAAAAGTGATTTAGTGAGAAAGATTCTCAGGTCAATACCAAGAACGTGGGAGGTCAAATTCATTGCCATTCAAAAAGCAAAAGATCTCAATGCCCTTCCTCTAGAAAAACTGTAAAACAGAACATGGAAGAGGATGAAACAAAGAAAAGAACTATCGCTCTCAAGTCAACAAGGTTAACACCGAACACTTTAAATCTTTTGTGTTTGCATTGCTGGATCTATTTGCCTTTACTTTCAGTTCATTTACTTATTAATCATTTGCTACAACTTATTTTTTTTAATCAAGCATTTAATTCTATTGCATAATTAGTTAAAGTTATTGAAAAATCCAAAATCACCCCCCTCTTGGGCTGCATAACTGGGCAACACATACTAATCTTTTTCCTAGGACGATCTTGTACACTTGTCCAAAGCTCTCCACCTCACAAAGAAAAAACACATATCCAAGTTACTCAGAAGGCAGTACTTTCGAATGTTCTACTGATAGCAGGCATATGATGAAAAAATAGCCGACATTTGTTCTGTTGCTTCCTTCAAGATAAAAATTTCTCAGTCCAGCCATGCCGTATAGTTTTGCAGGCATAGGATACAATCGACAGGCATATAGATGCTGTAAACTTGATAAAACCAGGCTGCTGACTTCATGTTGATTGTTTGCACCTGTTTCGTGACTCATCTGCCAATTTTTCCAGGCTGTCTTAACCCATGCAGGCTTAGATCCTGGATCAAGCTCAGGAACAATCATAACCTAACAGGATATCCCCTACAAAAAATCACATAATGCGTAGTATATCACAATCATGAGTCGCAAGCATCCAGGGCATCATGTCCATAACGCACAAAAAAACTGTATTGAAAACTTTGCAAAACAAAACGTGGATTAGTTATTCGGCTTATTCAAAGAGACTGATTAAGGGAGTGCACCTTACAGGTATGGAAACTGTAGTTTTCTATGCAGATGACTAAAGGACATAATTTCTTTATAAATTTCATCGTTAGTCTGAACAACAAATTGTGTAACAATCAAAGATAACATGGCGACCGTATTCAGCATGGAAAGCTCCCTGTCAACTGGATATGGTCAAGCGTACGTCTAAGGCCATACTGAAGAACTGCCTGGTTGCCAGCTCTGAAACCATCTCCATATGCTGATGAAGTATCTGATTCAATCTGGTGCTTAAAGAAGTCCCCCAGTTTCCTCTCGAATTGAGATCTGGAGCCCTTCTTTGAGGATGTAGATGCTGAAGAGGCTGAGGTCGATGCAATGTTACTGCCTGACCCTGACATGATCTCTGAATCCAGCCACATATGTGCCAGAACCTGGCAGATACCTTCTTCAACTTCTTGACTAAGGGTGGGATATCCTGTAACATGGTCAGGGTTGAACGAGCTCAGATGACTATCACATTGAAAACACAATCAGTACACATGAAATGACACAAGAAGAAAAATGCACAGCCTAGTGATGTGAACTGATGGGATTCAGAATGCAAGGGCTTGTCACCTTTTAGTTTTAAAATACCGGAAAGACGGGAAAACAAGGCCCATTTGGTACTGCTTATTTCTGTTTTTGTGTTCAAAAACCCAAGAAGAAAATGAACGACACTGGACAACATGTATGATGAAACCCTTATGCTTTTTAAATTGTAAGATCTTCGCAGCTATTGGTAGCCAGGATTCATTGCTTTCAAAGAAGAGCAAAAATAAAAGCGAAGAATCTCGAAAGTTTTATGCAAATGCTACCTTCAATTTTGGCGTGTTTATCCAATTTTGGCTTTCAACTTGTTTTGCAGTGAATGTCTCAATCTATACACATATTCTTGTCGAGAAGTTAAGCTAAAAACTTTAAACCTATTAAATATTAATCGTGATCATTTAAATATATCATCAAAACATAATCCTGACAATGCTCTACAATGACAATAAGTTACAACACAACCAAAATGATACATTATACAATCAAATTAGATATTAGGGTCATCAGTGGTAAATTGATAAACTTAAAATTCCTATGCTAGTATATTCCTGATAAAACCCAGTCGGGCCCACTTGATAAGTTTGATTCCTGGACCAACTCTGATTGACCCATGGCCTATTAAGACCAGGCATGCAACCTGGTCAAATTGAAGCGTAAATGCAGCATGAGAAACCATTAAAATCTGTTATTCTTATGATGCTTCAGTAAGCCTAGTTTAGATAATAATATCACGAGAACTCCCAATCTCATAAAGCAAATCTGCAAACAGTTAATTGGCGATCCAGGTAAGAAGTTTTCTTTGAATATGAATTCCATTAAATGAGGAGACTCAAAGCAACCAAACAAGTAATTTTGAAGCAAAGAACAGAGGCCTCAATTTAGGTCTCACAAAAGTCCAGCAGTGCCAGAAGATCGCTACGAGCATAACAGGCAAGTCCCATGCTTGTCTTTAAAATGTAATAAAGTCTCCGTAAGCAACAGGCAATCCAGATTGATAGAAAGTACCATCAAAGTTAAGCTTGACCCACTAACTCAAAGAGTGAAAGTGAACTATCAGAATGTGTTTGCAAGCCTATCTCTATGCATCTAACCTCCTCATACGAGGAGGCATAAATGGAAGAGTCATTTGCAATCCAAGTTATAAGTGATGAATTAGTAGATCAAATGGTCAGCATAGATTACCTTCTTTCAGTCAATACACCCTCAATTTATTTCTACAGGCTTTTTATCTAAGAGGACCACCGACCAATCCATTCTTCCACTATCAGTGGACAAAATTCTGAATATTCCACAACATGCACTAAACAGAAGAAAACAGATAGATCAGAGTGATTGCACAAGTATACGAGCCACTAGGAAGAAGGGAGAGATGTTATGTCCGCCCGTTGTTCAAAAATTTCACTTAGATCTTAGAATTGACCACTTAAACTGATTTTCATTTTGAATCATATCAGAAGTATTCATACACCCAGTCACCACCGTCCAACAGAAGATGTCCACTCTAGGTAAGAGCAATCTCATCTTTTATTTAACATAGATAGCATGGTTTGCCGTACCACTCCAAAATACTCGGTTCAGCGTACTGTCCTGAAACACCTAGTTCTGGGCATCTTAAACCAAGGACTACCGAACCCGGCTGAACCGCCCGGTTCGGGTAGCGCCGAACCAATCCGATGTGAAACCGAGTTGGTTCGCCTGTTATATTCGGTTCCGGCCCCGTACCAGCCGGAACCTATATAGAACCGGTCAGAACCAGTCACTTACCGACCGGAACCAGCCGGTAAGTGCCCGAACCAGCCAGAACCAGCTGGTAAATGCCTGAAACGGCTGGAATTAGTTGGTTCGGTGCAAACTCGATGCGAACCCACCGGTTTGCACCGAGTCAACCCGGTTCCAAACATTCTGGCACTGTAGCACTTTGCCTGAGGCTTTTTAAAAAGCATCACGTCACCTGTTGGAAAGGCTGAAGTGCATTCAGGGAGAACTAGAGCTCAAGTATACAAATCTGATTTATAGTGCTTTCGTTAATGATGAGGATGACCTATGATCGGCTGGCTTGTGGGCCAGCAGCAAGATCCGGAGCTTAATGAGCGAGGATCGCCTCCACGATCATTTTCGTAGCCAACGAGACTAGGGTCGATGCAGGGCAATAGGCTGAGCGCAATATTTCATGCATTCTTCCAGCTGATCAGCCATAGCCATAAGGGAGCCAATCACCACATGATTCCTTATTCGAGACATCCTCTCAGAGATATGATCGAGAGATGCTTAAACGCAGTATACTACTTGGTCGACTCGGTCAGAAGGGCGACATACATCCTCTCGGCATAGAGAAGGGCACGAAGGATAAGAAGGCAGCTGCCCAGCATACCAAAAGAGAAGAACAAAAGGCATCTGCAGCCGCAATGGAGAGTGTTGAAATGTCAGTACACTCAAATTCAAAGACCAAGAGTAGCAGCGATGACAGTTCTGGTGGTTATGGATCTGTTAGTCAAAGAAGAGTGGAGGACAAGAGACCACTGTTTATGAGACAGCCACAGGGTGGTCTTCAATTCATCAGTGTCTCAATTTACGCATACCACACAGGATAGAGACCACAATACACGATCTGGTAGAGTCCGCGAGGATACGATTGCATTAGAAGACGGACTCCTTAAGATCATTTAGGAGGACACGATGTAGCTGCAAATGACTTCGCACGTAGAGTAGAATACATAGATGTATCAGGTTTTGAGTCGTATACTGAATGCTATTATCCGTAGCCACAGGTAGCCTAATGACCCATATGGATACGAATATGGATAAGGTGCGTCTGAGGTATCGTTCAGTAGCTACTATCCTATGCAGCCCGGAGTATCTTACGGATCGAATTTTGCTAGCGACATTCAGATGGCCCCTTCCACAACCGTATTATCAGCCAGAGGACACCTCTCAGAGCCAGAGCTTCAACGAGGATCCGAGTGCTTATAACTCGGTGCACATTTCTTAGAGGATTAATATAAAAGACTATAACGCCGCTTAGTTAGAGGGGTAGGCTAATGTGCCTCCTGATTATGCTGATGATCTGGATATCTACGAGAGGCATCGCCACTCGACCCGATTTTAGATATCGGTATGTATGATGGACTTTAAATGTATGTAATTGATTGTATTATTTTTTTAATTTTTATGTCGCTACTTAATTTGAGAATATTTTATGATGTTCACTTTACGATTTGTATCATTTTAAAATAATAAGACGCTGTTGGGAATTGTATCCTAAATGTCAATCGTCAGCATGTTGATGATTAAATGAATTGACAAATCAATAAAGTATTTTTTGACATTATTCATCATTTTACATCTTCAAATGAACTCTTATATGATAAAGTCCTTAGGACTTATTAATGATAAAGGAGGATTTATCTTCGAGTCCTTAAACTAGTTCGCGACCAAATGATATGTTGTTATAAGGACGACAGCATTATCAAGATTAGGTCGTTGTGTGACATATACGTTGGTTGTCCTCTTAACCAAGGAGTGTGGAGACACTGGTATGCCACACAGGTGAAGTGTAGGAGTACATTTCACTGAACGTGGTGAATTCCGAAACACTCTACTGTCAAGAGATGTTCCGAGTGGATATGGGTATAAGTTTGGCCCTCTGATCTGAGACCGCAACTTGTGACTAGCAAGCAACTCATTGTACTTTGGTACCGGACTACCTAGATTTCTAATTCAGTGACGGAAGGTCACTGGGTGCAGTCAAGTACTTGCGTAGTCAGTTGTGAGTCGAGATGGAATTGACCCCTCCTGAAAACAGGAGATAATGTCTTGTGATTAATTTAGCAAAACCTTGGCCAGGGTAATCCCAGTGAGGAGTCACGGGATATCTAAAGTTAATTACATAATGGATGTACTAATTATAGGGTTGACAGTGAGCTCTAAGTCATCCTGGCATTAGGAGTCAAAGGGATTGAATTATACAGTAACCATAGTTCAGGGTTTCAGAATATTTGCTTCGCATATATTCGGCCTATCTGGACGTCGGGTACCATTGCTAGATGGTCACATTGATTAGTGTAGGAAGTCGTTCCTATACTACCGGCTTAGGTTCGATCCTATGAGGTCACACGCATAGAAGATTCCTGATTGATCAAGAAGGCTGATGAATGATTAAGAATCATTCAGGGGTAATTTGGTCAATTCGATTGGCAAATTATCTCATAAAATAATTAAAGTAATTATCGGAGGATTAATTAATAATTAGATTGCTAATGAACTCAATTGGATTGAGTAATTAGACTAAGGATGAGCCAAATTGAATTAGATTCAATTCTGGGCTCAATCAGGATTTTTGACCTGATTGGATTAGGTCTGAATCAAGAGGACTTACGTTGACCAAATTAAATTAGATTAAATTTGTGCTTAATTAGGGATTGACCTAATTGGATTAGGATCAACCCATGGTAATTGGATCATTCTAATTGTTAGGATTTAATTAAATTAAATGGGTTTGATCTGAAACTGTTCGGATCTTGAAATCCACTTGTCACATATTCATGCATGGCGCCATAAATTGATTTTTAATATGATTAAAAATTAATTTAATTTATTTAATGGTGTCATGGGACACTTGGCAACATCAGAGACCTCTTTCATCATTAGATGGGTCGAAATGGAGAGATAAATTCATGAAAAGAATTGGATAAGATCAAATTCTCTCTCTTCATGACATATATCATCTTTATCTTTATCTCACTTCTAATTAAGGTTGAATTTCGAATTTAATCATCACAAAATCACCACGTGACCCTCTAATCTGTTTGGGGGCATGGGAATTTTGAAATTGAAAGAGGGAAGTGGCAACATGATGAATGGTTTAGATTAAATCAAGCTTCATCATGTAATGGCACATGAACTTGAATTTTGAATTCAAAATTCAAAACCCCACAAAATCCTCCACAAATATGGGATGGTTGGCATGAAGTTAGGTAGGAGAGCAACATTAAAAGGACCTCCATCAGCTGGTGGTCGAATTCAAGGAAAAAAGAGAGAAAAAGAAGAAGAAAAAAGGGAAAAGAAAAGAGAGGAACCCTAGTTCATGCATGGAAAAATTCTGCATTCAATCTAGCTGACTTCTTCCTCCTCTAAGTCCATTGCGCCATTAGTGTTAGGAGTCCCTGATAAGAGTCTTTAGATCAGATCTAAGTCCTCTTCAATCCCTCCAAACTTTTTCTCCAAATTCTTCCAAGAAGGCGGTTCAAAAGTTGATAGCGTTGGGAAGATCAAATTTCAGCCTCAAGAAATTCTGCGCAAGCTAGCACTTCCACAGGATTGGATCTCTTCAAGAACTTCGCGTGTACTTCTCGTAGAGGCCATTCGTGTGCGTGGCAGTGAAGTCAAGGATCAGATCCACAACTTTCATCCATCATTTATTATGGTATCAAGATCTAGGTCCGGTTTTCCGAGGTTTTACCCTCTTTTGGGGCTCCTCACGGAGATATCTCCAAAATCCATTCAATGGATATTCGGAGATTAATTGGAATAGAGTTTTTAAGTTTCAGATCTGATAGTTAATCATGTATGAAAGTTTTAGCATAATTGTTTAAACGATTCCGGCATAATATTATGTGTTCTTAAGGTGCTGATTTCTAGATTTGATCTTGTAAGCATGCATGAATTAAATTATTTGATTCAATTTTTCCGCTGCATTTTTGAAACTTAAAAAGAACTACGTATGGCTTGATCCCCCTTATGAAGGGGTACGTAGGCAACCCGATCAGGTTCAGCCATGGTTTTCCAAAAAAAAAAAATCAGCATGCTTAACACCGAAGAACCTAGGATTCACTTTCAGATGCATCATCAAGGTTAAACTGGGATAATAGAAATATTCGAAAACATCAAAACAACATCAGAAAAAAATCAAATTAGACCTAAATTCATTAAAAAAGTTCAAAAAAAGTGATTACGGACTAATTTTTTTAAAAACATCCAAAAAAAATAGCATGTCGGTCCGTGAATCGGCACACTCTACCAGTACCAGTTCGTTATGGTATGAACCGATACTGAACCAATCCAGGCACCGACCGGCACGGGTCTTGGAACCAGTTCGGCGGACCTTGTCTCAAACTGTACCGAAGGAAACCAGGATGGTTTCCCCTTGGTTCGAAATAATGCCTGAACTGGTGGCGAACCACTCCAAACCAAGCGTTTCGGAGTGGTACTGAGGCGAACCAGGAGGTACATCATGGTTCGGCCTGATCCACCAAATACCCTCACTCTCGTGTGAATAAAAGAGATAAGAGGCTGAGAAGGCCTCTTGAGCCTTCTAAACCCCTCACCTATTTAAAAAAAAAAGTGAAAAATTGCTAGAGGCCAGATTTCACCAGATGTAAGCCAGATTCAAGATAAAAATAGGTAATGACCCTCTCCTATGTCTTTCTCATTTTTTCATTTTGAGGCTAAAACTAGTAAGAAAATGAGAAAATAAGAGATCATGCCAAAATTTGACATTGGCATAATTTCATGATATGTTGTAGGCCTATGGATGATCTACGCAATGTCACTAAAATCATAATTTTCATTAACTTGATAATTTTTTAAGTAAAAAATAGATTTTTGAATAAAAATTAATAAAAATAAAAATTAATCAAAAATATTGTAAAATTAGTAGGATATTTAGGAATGTGCATGCCACTCTCTATCAAAATTTGGTGCCAATTTATTTAAATTTGGGCATGATCATGTACGCAGAATTATAGGCCCAAATTTGAATAAGTTGGAAAAATACGTAGCCTTTTGTACATACCCATGGGATGAAAAAAAATATATGTAACATCTTTAGTAGGATGCCACGTTGTCAACTCAAGCTAATTTTCAAAACATTGTCTATCTAAAGTTATTTTTAAATCAAAAATTATTTAAAAATATTTAAATAAAACAAAAAATTAGTACTATGTATAGATAACTCAAAAGTATTTTCTAGAGTAGAAAACGATTTTTTTGCATTATAGAAAAATTCACTAATTTTTAAATAATTAAATAAATAATAATAATGTAGGATAAAAAATATATCTAGCATTTGTGGCAGGTTCTATATTATTCTGAATTAAAATAACTATTTTTTGTATTCTAAATAAACATAGATTTATTATATAAAAATCAGTTAAAGATATTTCATGAAGTCTTAAAATATTAAAAATTTGTATATATATGATGATGTAGAAGTATTTTTTGGATTAATTTGGTTTTTTTAATTACAATATAATTTCACTAATTTTTAAATAATTAATTAGGTAATTAGCAATTGATGTAAAATTGTTTGATGTGTTTGGTAAACTTACAGGAGTAGATCCAACAAGAAAGAACCCAGGGCATAATATTTATTAGGATTATAAGGTCATGCTCTTAGTCCAGCACCACTGGAGATGCAAATGGGGCGACATAGAGCTCAAGGAAGAAGAGGTAACCAGGTTGAAACAGTATCTAGCTGGTGGTAATCCCAACACGTACATGCTGAAAATGCTTGCAGAAAATCTGCTAGCTAATGAATAAATACTTCGCTAATTTCAACAACCAAAAAGAAAGCAGCCAAAAAGATGGTAGAGGTGGAGTGCAAGGCAACAGAGCCTCCATTTAACCACTCCAAAAATCTGAAGGGCTATAAAGAGTCCGTACTGAATGACGATGGTGCAACCTATAATCGACTACCACAGGTGTAGACTGATTTCATAATAGTAAATTATGGTATGATTGATTAGACACTTCAGCAAATGCTCTTTATCCCAAGAGATCATCATAGAGGTATGTGAACACAAAACAGAATATGATAGATATCTTATTAATGAAGCCTAATCAATAAAATATAACTAGTGCAGCAAGCTGAAAATAACAACAGAACAATAAAAAAAATACTGACAGTAAACTCGGATTCCAAGAATGTGATAGATGGCAACGATGGTAATGATGATGGGTAGAGATAATGATTGATGGATGAAGAAATGAGAGCTGGGTAAAAGATGGTGATAGAACTAGTCGGATAATTACCTCTGCGAGTTTGGTCCCTCCAATCCAATGAGAATCTTCAGGCCGTGCTCCACCAAAGCATCGAGATGAAGGATGACGGGGTTGAGAAAGTGGCTTCAAGAAGAAATAGGTCAAGAAGCAGGATGAAAGTGGAAGAAAAAAAATTTCTCCGGACTTCGCCCATGGTAGTACTCACCTTTTTAGGTTTTTTTTTCTTTTTCCTCTTTTTTTTCAATGGTTGTTGTCCTTTCTTTTCATAGGCCCAAAAACAGTTGTAACAATCTTTCTAAAAATCCTCCAAAATGATTCCTATAACTTCTGCACTAATCCTTATCCAACTTCCCCAACAGCCCTTATCTTTCCCCCACTCGTCCCTATCTTCCGTCCAACCGTCCATTACTGTTCCGTGAACAGTAACTTGGGCCGGATTACTGTTCATGTGAGCAGTGTTTTTTTTTGCTATTTTCTGCAGATTTTTATATATTTTTGCAGATTTATGTTGTATTTTTTTTCTTTTCTAACTTCCTTTCCCCCTTCTTCCATACATTCAATATGCACAATTCTATCTCCAAGACTATCATCCATCCTCCTCCGTTCCTAGAGATGAGTGATGGTCGTGGACATTAAAGGTAGGCCAAGGCTCAGACAATTAAGTGTGGTGGTTTGGGATTGGGTTAAGCTTTCTATCACACCTAAGTGGACCCCTTTTGCTTGGCAGTCCTAGTACATAACTCGACTGAAAATCCAAACCTAAACATAGCTTTGGATGGAAAATACAGAAACAACAAAAAACATAAACTATGTACAAAATAGAGCCCTGAGATTACATTAGTTCCCTCCAATTGGAAAGAAATCGATTTCTGACGAGTAGGCCTCCTGTATCCACTACAACAAATCAGGTCTCTGGCGCCTCAACTCATCCTTGCTGATTCATGAACTGTCTGAAATAGGTCTCCCTTGTCAACGTACAAAGAATCTGCGGTACTGCCCATGCCTAGTGTCTACTGCTCACACGTCAAGGATATCCTCAATGCCCCCATGGAAACTGGACTCTGAGCTGGTGTTGGGCAGATCTGGAACTACAAGCGCCTCTGGTGGATCTCCATGAAATTGGTAAAGGTCAGCAACGTTGAAAATTGAGGAAGTCTGGACGTTATCTAGAAAATCTAATAAATAGGCATTCTCCCCCAACTTTCGACGTATGTAGAATGGACCATACTTTCGCGAACTGAGCTTGATGTAACTGTCCAATAGAAATCTCTCCCCTAAAATAGGCCATCATCAGATTGCCCTCTGCAAAGTGAACCTTCCTGCGATGACAGTCAGCATCATTCTTATACTTGGCACTGGAGTCAATCAAGCACTAACGGATTTTTCGTTGGATGTGACGGACTTGCTTAATATTATCCTCTGCTTCGGCACTTATCCGACCATGATAGGGAATAGAAGCACGATCAAGTATGTATGGAATAGAAAAATCATGATGATTTCAAATGGAGACTTACAAGTAGTACGATTTATAGAACTGTTGTATGCAAATTCAGTCTGTGCTAAAACCAAATCCCACTGAGTAGGACGCTCACAAACCAAACATTTAAGCATGTTACCGAGTGTACGGTTCATTACCTCTGTCTGACCATCTGTTTGGGGGTGATAAGCACTGCTGAAGTTTAGTTTTGTTCCTAATTTGCTCCAAATTTTTTTCCAAAAATAACTAGTGAATTTTATCCCTATCAGATGTGAATGATCTTGAAATACCATGCAATCTAACACTTTTTTTTAAAAAATAAATTTGCTATATGAGATGCATCAGATATTTTTCTACATCGAATGAAATGTGCCATTTTTGAAAATCGGTCTACCACAACAAAAATTGAATCAACCTTCCTAGCAGTCATGGGTTGTCCTATAATGAAGTCCATGGTGACATCCTCCCCAGGGCCACTAGGGATAGGCAACGAGGTTTTCAAGCCTATATTATGGACCTTTTTCTTTTCCTGCTGACAATGTTAACATTTTCGCACGTATCTAATGACATCGTCTCTCATCTTAGGCCATAAATACCTCTCAACTAGAAGTCCTAAAGTGCGACTTTATCCATCATGAGCAGCTAACCCTCTATGAAATTTCTGAATCAAAGTCTCACGAATTTCATCTCTACATATGCACAAGCGTGATCCTCTAAACAGGAATCCGTCTTGAATGTGAAAGCTAATAGGAGGATCTGACCCAGTGTTGGCCATACCGCGAGTCGGCTCGAGGTCTCAGGTGAGACGGCTCGAGCAACCAGAAGGCGGTCCCTGAGCGGCATGTCCTGCCCCTGCCAGCAGTGTTTGTGATTCGGTGGGTTATACCAAGGTTGGTCCCTGAACCCATGGATTGGTGAGCCCAGCATCCGACCCATGCGCTGCCTCGGGTGCGCGCCTTCACTAATACCTGCGGGTTTTGGTGTAATGGTAGCGCTTGATCTTGACAATTGGTATTAGAGCCAGAGATCATGAGTTCGAATCCCAGGCTTTGCGCTCGGGGGGGGGGGGAGGAATGTTGGCCATACCGCGAGTCGGCTCGAGGTCTCAGGTGAGACGGCTCGAGTGGCCAGTAGGCAGTCCCTGAGCGGCATGTCCTGCCCCTGCCAGCGGTGTCTGTGATTCAGTGGGTTATACCAAGGTTGGTCCCTGAACCCATGGATTGGTGCGCCCAGCAGCTGACCCCTGCCTCGAGTGCGGTTTAAGAAAATATAGTTGCACCTTCACTAATACCTGCGGGTTTTGGTGTAATGGTAGCGCTTGATCCTGACACCCAGTCGTCTAACACAACTCTCAAATCTCACCAAAATATGGGTCAGTAGCATACTTATCCTTCATGCCATCAAAGTCTACAACCTACGCCCTCAAAGTGGCTAACAAATAAACTTGATGACTCAAGGCATCTGCCACATTGTTAGTGGTTCCAGACTAGTGGAACGTGTACTCTTGCAGGAAAGCAGACCACTTAGTATGTCTTCTATTCAGATTCCTCTATGAATTCAAATATTTCAAAGCCTCGTGGTCAGAGTTGAGTACAAACTCCCGTTGAATGAGATAATGCCTCCAATAGCGCAAAGCCTGAATGACTGCATAAAATTCTACGTCATGCGTAGAATAGCGTGAACGAGTGTCATTCAGTTTTTCGCTAAAGTAAGCCACATGACATCCTTCCTGACTTAGGACAGCTCCTATGCCTACATGTGAGGCATCACAATCCACCTCGAAGACCTTATCACTCTTAGGTGCAAGCCACGACTCAATGGCCTTTACCTTGTCAGTGTCAACCTTTATACCCTTTGATCACACAATGTAACCCAGAAAAATCAGATTGTCAGTAAAAGAGACATTTCTTCAGATTTGCATACAATTTGTGGTCTCAAAATGTCTGCAATACTAGCCTCAAATGATCTAAGTGAGACCCAGGGCTAGGACTATATATCAAGATACCGTCAAAGTACACCACTACGAACTTTCCTATGAATGGTCTAAGTACTTGGTTCATGGTTCGCATGAATGTACTTGGGGCATTGGATAGCCCAAATGTTATGACCAACCACTCATATAATCCTTTGTTTTGAAGGCAGTCTTCCATTCATCTCCTAGGCATATCCTAATCTGATGGTACCCACTCTTGAGATCAACTTTGGAGAAAATTTTTGCGTCGTTCAATATATCAAGCATGTCATCAAGTCTAGAAATCGAGAATCTATATTTGACTATAATCTTGTTAATGGGATGGCTATCAACACACATTCTCCATGACCCATCTTTCTTTGGAGTGAGCAAAGCAGGTACAACACATGGACTCATGCTCTCACGAATGAAACTCTTTCGTAAGAGTTCGGTCACCTACTTGTTCAGCTCCTCGTACTCAATCGGACTCATCCTATAATGAAGTGTAGCAAACTTGCACCCAGGACTAGATTAATGCAATGCTGAATGTCCCTCAAGGGTGGAAAGCCATCTAAAATATCCTCAAAAATCAGGTCCTTCAATTCAGACAATAAAGGTTGGACCGCCTTTGGAATCTCCACTTCCTCCTGGATCTGTTTTTCTACCAGAACACACTACCGAGTCCTCTTTCAGTTCAGCCTTGAAAGATTTTGAATTTAGAATCAGGGCCCTTTGAGTAGGTTCTTTGCCTCTTTCTTTCACAGAATTTTTCGTGTTATACCCATACAATTTCTTTTGTGGATAGAGTGTGATATTTATTTTATTTTTCACAAAGGAATATGTATTCTTTTTTTCGTCATGTTGGGTCTTTCTATCATACCGCCAAGGCCTACCCAACCACACGTGGCACACCTCCATAGGCATAACGTCACAACATACCTGATCTTGGTATCGTTATCCAATGGAAAACTCTACTAGACACCTATGGGTGACCGAAACCTCAACTCCCTCCTTAAACCAAGATACCTTATATGGTTTATGAATCTTTTGTGTAGGTATCTTTAGTTTATCAACCATATGTTGAGACACGAAGTTTTCAGTATTGCCACTATCAATCAAGATAGAACATCTATATCCTCCTGCAGTACCTATAGTCAAGAAAATACTTCGCCTCAACCAATTATCCTGGACAGGTTGCTTAGGTGCGACCATGACACGGTGAATGACCCTGAGTGGGCCCACCTCATCACCTGTAATGTGGACATCGTCGTTCTCTGACTCATCCTCCTGTTCAAACTCACCCTCATTTGCCTCTAGATTGGGTTCATCTGAATCGTCCTGATGTCCTTGCTCAATCAGGTGTGACTAAGATTGAAATTTTCTCAGGAGACATTCAGAGGATTTATGACCGGATTGTCAGCACTTATAAAAAATGATAGTGGAATTAGCTGCTGGTGCCAGTACGCCTTTGCCCTTGTCCCATACTTGCTAGTATTGGGCTTTAGGGCAGTTGTGGTCTTTGTAAAGTTTTGAGAACTTATTGTGTTGTTTCCGAACTGACACTTTTCACGGGTAGTGGAGTTTCTGTTAGAGCCCCACTTTCAACCACTGGTTCGCTTTTATCGTGCTTTTACTCTCAGTGCATGACGATGGGCATTATCAATACTCAAGACATCGAACATCTCCACTTGGTCCAGAATGTCCTATCTCAAGCTATTGATATATCTACTAACAATATGGATGGGGTCCTCACTAAGACCGTTTCTTACTTGGAGCTCCTAGAACTCCCCAGTGTACTCATCCACGGTCCTAGCCTCTTGTTGGAGTTTTGGAATTTCAAGTAGAGATTTTGGCGATAATCCAATGGGACAAATCGCTTCCTCAACTTCTCCTTCATCTTACTCCAGGTACGGATCTTATCCTTATCTTTCTAAACTCCATTCCTGGAGTTGCTTCCACAAAATTAGTACATGTCCCTTTAACTTGAGGGTCACAAATTTGACCTCTTTATCCTCAGAAATTTTCTTTCAATCAAAATATTGGTCGATTTTGTCAACCTGATTAAAAAAAGCATCTGGTTCGAAATGCCCCTCAAAATTCCCAATATCTATGTTAATGCCATCACCCAACGTCTAGCACGAGGGGGTTCTCTATGTGGTGGTCTCTCTCTGTTCCTATATAGTGGTTGGTCATCTGAGTCATTTTCTATCTCATCTAACTCACTACTCTCGACTACCCTTTGATTGACCCTTTGTCTATCTTGAGGTCTGACTCTACGTCTTAGTTCATTCTGATGGTTTTTTTCTTTCCTAGGTCTCACTATCTCAAGTATGTTTAATTCTAGTCTAGTCATGAAGTTGGAGAGGTGTTCTATTTGTCGTTGGATCTGTTCTAAGGTTTGTTGTTGGTTCTAAATGTATCTTGCCAATTATCAGACATGATTGTAAGCTAAGATTCAACCCAAAATTGTTTCAGAAGTGTTTTTAATGTTAGGAGGTGAAACAAATTTTTTCAGAATTTTTTTTTTGAGGCTAAGCGATTAACAGATTAGGGTTGGTTACCAGTCTTCGATTAACAAACTCGGGAAAGGGAAAGTGACGAAAGAATCGAAACACATCGAAATGGTACCAGCCGTACTTAATAATGGAAGGATTTGGCAGATGAAAAACGAATTTTCTTCTTTTTTTCTTTCTCATTTTTAATTTTTTAATGCTAAAAATGAATATTTTAATGCAGAAATTTTTTAACTCTTTTAAATGCGAAAAATGAATGCAGAATTTTTTTTCAAACGCAAAAACTAATTTTTCTGCATTTTTAACTCCAAAAATTAAAATTTCTGTAGTTTTAAATGTAGAAAATATAATTTACTGTTTTTTAATTCAAAAAATATATTTCTCTGTTTTGAACTGCAGAAATTTAATTTTCAGAATTTAAAGAAAAAAATAAATGTTATGATGCAAATACAATAATTAAAATTTCTAGATATGCAGAACCTATTGGCTCTGATACTACTTTGGTGCATCTATAATTGACTACTATAGATGTAGACTGATTTCATAATAGTCAATTATGGTGCAATTGATTAGATAATTCAACAAATGCTCTTAAGCCCAAAAGATCATCATAGAGATTAGTGAACACAAAACAGAACATGATAGATATCTTATTAATGAAGCCTAATCAATGAAATATAACTAGTGCAACAAATTAAAAATAACTATAACAGAACATTAAAAAAAATACTGCTAGTAAACTCGAGTTCCAAGGATGTGATAGATGGCAACGATGGTAATAATGATGGGTAGAGACAAGGTCCGCCGTACCGGTACCGGTCGGCGTACCGGTGGCGTACTGGTCCGAACCGATCCCGTACCGGTTCTTCAACAATAAATTACAGGTACCGGATTTCACACTGATCCGGTACCGGTCCCAGGCCGGACCGGTACGGCAGACCATGGGTAGAGATAATAATTGATAGATGAAGAAACAAGGGCTGCATAAAAAATGGTGATAGAACTAGTCGGATAATTACTTCTGCGAGTTTGGTTCCTCCAATCCAATGAGAATCTTCAGGCGACGCTCCACCAAGGCATCGAGACAAAGGATGACAGGGTCGAGAAGGTGGCTCCAAGAAGAAATAGGTCAATAAGCAGGATGAAAGTGGAAGGAAAAAGATTTTTTCGGACTTCGCCCACGGTGGTATTCACCTTTCTAGATTTTCTTCTTCTTTTTCCTCTCTTTTTTTTTCAATGGCTATTGTCCTTTCTTTTTATAGGCCCAAAAATAGCCATAACAATCTTTCTAAAAATCCTCCAAAACGGTTTCTATAACTTCTCCACTAATCCTTATCCAACAACTTTCCCAACGGCCCTTATCTTTCTCCCACTCGTCCTTATCTTCCATCCAACCGTCCATTACTGTTTCGTGAACAGTAACTCGGGTTGGGTTACTGTTCATGTGAACAGTATTTTTTTTTTGTTGCTATTTTCTGCAAATTTCTGCGTATTTATGTAGATTTATGTTGTATTTTTTTCTTTTCTAACTTTCTTCCCCCCTTCTTCCATACATTCAACATACACAATTCTATCTCCAAGACTATCATCCATCCTTCTCCGTTCCTAGAAATGAGTGATGGCCGTGGGTATTGAAGACAGGCCAAGGCTCAGGCAATTAAGTATGGTGATTTGGGGTTGGGTTAGGCTTCCTATCACACCTAGGTGGACCCTTTTTGCTTAGTAGTCCTAGTACATGACTCGACTGAAAATCCAAACCTAAACATAGCTTTGGATGAAAAGCATAGAAACAACAAAAAATATAAACTATGTATAAGATGCAGCCCTAAGATTACATCAGTCGAGGAAGCGTAGATTCAGGCTGCCATCTAGGTGCGCCTTGATGACCAATGGTAGCTAGACGAGATTGCTAGGCCTATAAAGCTTGGTTTAGGCTCTCCTTACAATATGAGTCAGGCTTTGGCAACAAAGCTGGTAGAGTAAATCCAAATTATAGGAGGATCTCCTCAATCAGAAAGGTCATCAGCAGAGGCGGTAGATAATATAGCATCCATGTTTAGAACCTTTGGCAATAGGAAAGTGTAGAAGTCCTCCAAAGAGATTCCGTTAAGGGCCACCATTCATGAAGTAGATCCAGTAGTAACAAAGATCCGAAGCAACAAAAGATTGATACCATACGAGTGAATGATAAGAAATATATATGGAGAGTCATTGCATCCTGGTTCCACTTCAGTCACATCCTTACATATGTGGCAAACAACACAAAATATCTGCTATCACCTCCACCTAAAGAGCTGGTCAGGGTATAGATCCTCCAGGGCTGAAGGATATATATGGTGAGCTTCTAGACAACAAGAAGGAGAAGTTAAATAAGCATATAGCCTCCAGCCAAAACAAGTGGGACACCTGCGGTTTGACTCTTATATGTGATGGTTGGACAGGTTCCAGCAAGCGGAGTCATCATTTTTTGGCATACTGTGATACGATATTTTTCATAAGTAAATAGATGCTTCAGATCAGGTGTACGATGCTTAGTACATTCTTAGATTGAGGGAGAAAGTTAGAGACCAAGTGGGAGAGTAGAATATCGGATAGATAGTCATAGATAACAGACCACGGTATAGGACCGCTAGGAAGATTCCAATGCAGCGGCAGCCAAATATTTTCTAGATCTCATGTGCTACACATTGTATTTATCTTATGTTTGATGGACATCGAGAAGATTCACAAAGTCAAACAGGTCATCGAGATTGCCCAATCCATTACTAGATTCACATACAACCACACATGGGTGCTAACTTTGATGAGGAAGTACACAAGGAAAGAGATACTGAGGCTAGCAGTCACCCATTTTGCTACTAATTACACTGCACTTGATAGCATACTCGAAAAGAAAGCATGCCCACATCAGATGCTCAGTGCCGAGTAGCAAGAGAGCAGATATATACGGATCGACACTGAAGGAAGTCACATGGAGAGCTTGGTGACAAGCCAGTAATTATGGCAACAAGCCTAGAGAATTGTAAAAGCGATCAAGTCATTATACGGAGTGCTGAGAGCTATAGATAGTAAAAGGTACCCTCAGATGGGCTTCCCCTACCATATGAAGATGGTTGCCAAGGTCCAAATGATGTAGCCAGACCCCAAGCATGCATAGGAGTACATTGATATCATTAAGCTGAGGTGGGATTGTCAAATGGGCAGAGATCTACATCTAACAGGTAATGTTCATTAGCATACTTGTTAATCATATACCTATGTCAATGTTATACAATTGCAAAATGTATTGACAACGTATTATCTGAACCTGACATTCCAGTACAGAATCCTTGGAATAGTTATGGATGAAGAACTTTTGTCCGCCTTATGCAATATCAGCTATAAGATGAAGTCCAATATGGAAGTTGCCGCCTAGTGTTTGGAAGAGGTTAGTTAACTTGAGTGGAGTATTTTGAGTCAACTTGTAAAGTCATTAGAAATATCAAATTAACATCATATTCTATGTGCCTTGTTAATCACTTACAACTTCCGCAATAGGGTAGCTATAGCAAGCAAAGATCGTATGAATCCAAGTATTTTGAAACATCAACTATAAGTCTATAATTGCTCTTTGGATGTTTTGTAATTGGTGGTTTCTAATATGTAATTTTCTTAAATGCATTTCTAACCAAATAGTGGTTGCACTTTAGCACATCAACCAAGAGCATTAAGTACTCGGTGATCTAGATCCTCTCGAACATAATCTCCTTTAGTTGTTGTAAGCGCAATTGGTCTACTTTACCCTTATCCACAACAAACAGAGGAACCATCTTACATAGAAGCACCTGAAGATCTAGTATACAGACATTACAATCTATGTCTAAGATTGAAGTGCATTAAAAAGGAAGTGGGACCTACAATGACCCACTTCACAATGACTTCTTGCATGACAAAAAGGATCCAATGATTGGTTGGCTTAACAGCCATCAGCAGTAGCAACAGTCAAAGCTAGATGAACTAGGATCGCCTCCTCAACAGCAAGTTTCGTAATCAAGAAGTCTAGGATGGATAAAGAACAGTAGGCACAGCGAGACATGCCACGCTCACATCCAACCGACCAACCATAGGGGTCAAGGAGGAGCCAAACGTCATAGGGCTCCATGTCCAAGACATCCTTCCAATGATTTGATAGAGAGCTGCTGAGAAGAGGCCACCACGGTACCCAGTCTAGTCAAGATGAAGAGTCCAATTGATCCTCCCAATAGAGCTACGCATACAAGGGCACCTAAAGAAAGAAGGCAGCTACTCAGGCCAACAAGAAAAGAAAAGGCAAGGCAGTTGCATATCCATTGGAGAGAGTCAAGAAGGAGTCTGTTCGCTCAGGCTAGCTCATCACACAATCGCAATGATGCTAGCAGCCCAATTGATGATGCATCTAGTGGTTAGAATGGCACAACAGCTTATGACTCAGAACCCCAAGGTGGCTTTCAATTCATCGATGAGTCTCAATTCACTCATACCATAGAATAGGGACCATGATGCACGACCTAGTAGAGCCCATGACGATACTATTGCATATGGGAGACTGCCCCCTCGAGGTCTTTTGGGACATGACGTTGCTGCTGTAAATGATCTGGCACGTGTAGTAAAAGCCCTAGACATATCGGGATTCGAGTCATACACTAGATCCTATTCCACACCGGTATGATATGACACATATGGGTAAGGATATGGTTCATTTGGGTCATCATATTTGAGTTGTATCATCCTTCATAGCCTCAAGCATATTACGGGTCAGATTCGCTATCGAGATATTTGGACGGTCAGTTTAGTATCACTATCAAGCATTAAAGTACTCTATTTGTTGTATATTGCATTGTATGTATATTTACTTCAATTACATTTTATGGTAAAACGACGTCATTCTTTACATTATTGTTGTATATTGTATGTCATTATGCATGCCTACTTCAATTCTATTTTATGGTGAAACGACATCAAAAGAACGATGAAATTTCAAATTGCACAATAATAATCATCAAAGTTACAAGTGGAAACCAAAAAAATAAGAAAACAAAAAATAAAAAATTGAGGAAATGGCATACCGATCAACTGAGTGGTGCACCATGGCGTACCATGTATTGAAATGGTGCGGAATTGATACCGTACCATACTAGTGGCCGACTAGTACAGGTGTCGATACTGGTTTCGGTGAACATAGACAATTTGTTAAGGTTTTCGATATAACGGACAAATTAGCCAAGTTAGTTTAAAGAAAGTCACCCAAATCAACTATGACCCAGCTATTTTTTTAAGTGCTAGTAAAAAGTCAACCACTTCTTGTGCCAAGAAAATATACAAGGCAGTACCAAAACCAGCATCCATGTCGGTTGGCCAGCGGGAAGATACAGTATGCCACCATGTCGTGCCGTCTCGGCATGAACCAACAAGCAAAACTAAAAGGGAAGGGGAGAGGGAGAAGGAGAGAGAAAAGAGAGAGAGGAAGGAAGGGAAAGAGGGAGAGTGCGGCAGCCGGAACGGGGGCAAGGGAGACGGGGAGAGCCTTTCAAAGCTCTTTCTCCTCCAAGCATCGAAATAGGGGGAGAGCCCCTGTTTCGAAATGAAATAGTAGTTTCCATCCCTTTTCATATTTTTTTTTTTGAATTTTTTAAGTGAAGTCGGCAACCACTACAAACTTCACTTATTATTTCTTTTTTCTTAAAAAAGAAAGTGAACTCGGCAGTAGCTACTAACGAAAGCCCTCTCTCCTTTGTGTGTTAGAACAGGCGTGGATCGTCTGTTTCAGAATGGAGGCCCCTTTTTATATTTTTCTTTGATTTTTTAAGTGAACACGACAGTAGCTACCGAAGTCACTTAAAAAATTCTAAAAAAATATAAAAAAGGGCTTCCATTCTAAAACAGGGGATCCACGCCTATTCTAATACACAAAGGAGAGAGAGTGCTTCAAAAGCCTTCTCTCCCCCTCCCTCACCCCTATTCCAACCGCCACCGGCCACTCCCTCGCTCCCCCTCCCTCCCTCGCTCTCTCTTTCTCTTTCTCCCTCTCCCCTTCCACCATTTTTTGAGCTGGAGGCTGGAACCGTCCCAGTCCGTCGCCGGTATAGTTTAGTACGCCCAAAATCAAGCAGTTCGGTGTGCTCCAAACTGGGCAGTTCGAGATGCTCCAAACTGGGCAGTTCGAGATGGTTCTACCAACACTGAAAATACAGTTGAACAGAACTACAGATTTCAACAAAAGAAAAGGGTAGGAACCTACCTAAAATAATGGTCCTACATAATAAACATCAAATTTTAACTCTATTAGCCAGACTAATTCCTCCAATCATTGTAGTCATATGCTGCTCTTTTGGAATGTAAAATTTTTACCGTAAAGTAGAAGAGAAAGAAAGCGAATAGAATTTAACCACCTCTCGTCTGAGAAAATACCTTTAAGCCGGAGCCATGCATGCATCATCTCATGGGCAAGAATTGACCCTGTCAGTAACCTGTATGAAAAAGGATTTAAATAATAAGTACTTATCTCAAAGTCTTTGCATTTTATTTATCTGTAATTTACAATTGAAAAGAACCATAATAATTGGAGTTGTTATTGCAATTTCGGTCATCACTAATGCTTGAAAACTCGATAATTGTCTACAGAACATATCACAAGCTGTTGATGGCTAGTAATTCAGCATGGCACAACAAATATAATGGATAGGATTAAATATTCTGGATTTTTTTTAGTTCATATGGCAAGTTGGTATTAAAATCATACCAATATAATGACAGGAAAGACATGTAGTAATTAAATAATACCTTGGGAGACCATAAAGTATAAGAATGGCTGTTACTTCGCATCGTCGAGTGAGTCTATATGGCTCTGTTATCATTTCCATAATTCTGTTTCCAGCTCCAATCTTTGGCCTCCTTAAAATCTGATAATGTTTTTTTTTTAAAGCTTAGTTCATGATTTTAAGAAACGACAATAATTAAGAGAAACAAGCGTAATCTTTTCAAGAAGCACATTTTTCCACATTCAAGTTAATGAAATTGAAGCTTGCTCACCGTGCTGACTGTCTGCTCTTCAGAAAGGCAAAGACCTCTGGTTTCTGGAAGGTGATGGTGACCCTGCTCCCAAAAGGTAAATTAGTAAATGTTAAGAAAGTGATTTATACAATGTACTAAAAGCAGAACTTCCAGAGTTTAAATCACTTACATTCTTTTCCCCTTCCATTGCCTCATTTAAAGCTTGTCTCTCAACAAGAAGCAATGGTATCTGCTGTTCCACTTTCATGTTTAAACCTTCATAAAAATTCTTGTATATCAAGGTAAAGAGGTTGGCACTCGCTAGTGTCCATTATTGCAGAATCTAGACACTCCAGGCAGAGCTTCCGCCCCATCATCTAAAGTCACATATTGTGCGTCTCTTGGCTGGGATTTATAAAGAGAAAGAAAAGGATAGTAAGCAGCACATATCGAAAACAAGATATGATTTAGAATTCGTAAAAAAGTTGACGTACTGTAAATCAAGATTGGAGCAACCTATATACAAGAAAGGTCTAGCACTATCACATGTAACAGGACTAAGCAAGCATCAATTAAAGGATCATCTTTGACACCTAGATAAAGTTATGCAAAATAATAGCTTAGACCAACCTCCATTCTTTCACAACTGCAGCATCTCGGAGTACCATCCATCTCATGCGAGGGACAATATTTCTGGCAGCCAAAAAGGATGTGCCCTATATTCAATAAGGCCATTCATATTTGTTGGAATCTGCAAATGAGGACATGATCACATTGAAAACTTAGTCCAAATTTTCAAAGAGATTTTCAAGCCTAATTACAATCCCCAAAAGCTTCAGGAGCAACAATAATGATGTCTCCCATTAAATTTTACTAACATTATAATGCATTATAAAAATCTCATAGTAACCCTAGATTTTGAAGTCATGTTGATAATAGCCATCTATATTAACAAGCACCAACACAGCCCTGACTCTTGTTTGAGGCTTCCAACAAATGATAGCAGATCATGCAATGATAAGGAGGAGCTGTCAGCTGAGATAGTAGCAAATGTGGTTGTGATCTCATGAAAGTATCAGCAAGGATCTCAAAAGATCTTAATAGAAGATTGAGGAGGTTAATTTTGTAAAAATATTAGCAACAATAATATTAAAGAATAGTAAATTTGATGTCCATAGGATTACAACAATAAGACTGTAAAGGCCCAAGCTGCCTTCAAAAAACAATATAATTTCTGCTGGATCTGACATGGATTTTCACTTCATATTAAATCTTGGGACAGAGAATTGGAGGGAGACAGATTCGCAGAGGCAGGGAGGGTGTGGAGGGAATTATAAGGGTAATAGTCTTCCCACAGTTGAATGATCAAAGAATCAAGAAATGCAAAGAATTATTTGATAGTTATGCAATTGAATTTTATGACAAAAAGGGTCAGAATGAAATATGGCACTAGAAATTCTATCTCATTGCAAGTGTCACCCACATTTCTTTTTTTTTTAAACAAATTATCAATATTTATCATCAAATATCGGATTTAGCTCAGAATTGGTCTGACGTCCTCAGAAGTGCTTCAATGTGTCCCAATAATATGGTTGTGTTTTTAATGCTTCTGGCAATTAAACACAAAGAATAAGACTCAAATTACACATCCTGCTTGAATTATATATTCAAGAAAATATAAGTTCAGCATTATTTATACTTACAAATTGCTTGCAAACATCACATTTTGGGTGATAATGCTCCTTGTAACAAGACTTGTGATATGGATAATTCCCAGACATGGAGAACTTGTACCAATAGGCTAAGTGTACTTCAGTCCCATTCTATAAAACTTCTCACAAGATGCCAAAGCAGGTATTATTAATTTCCTTACCTCATAATCTGGATATTGGCTGATTACAAGCATGGCAGCAAAAACACTCTGGGTGGCCAAAACAGCTCCCATACAACTAAGAAAGCGCCCGTGACCAATCTCGGTATTGCAGCCAGCACATATTCTACTGAATATATTACAGAAAGATTTTTAAAAATAAAAAAGAGGAGCAACAAGATAAAATGAAGAAAATGATAGTTTTTTTTCTTTTAACTGGCTAACAAGATTCAACCAGAATGAGATGAGATGCCACTTTTTAAAAACCAATATACAATGTGTGGCAGAATTATTTTGGTGGTCGAAGGAATTTAGATTTTATCCTACAAGAAATACTCCATAAGATTTTTTCTTCCTTGAGCATACGTATTGGTAACAATGCACTAGAGGTATTCATTTCCTCAATGTTTAACTGTTAAGATTTTCCTACCTACTTGACCGCTGCTCTATACTTCAAGTCAGATTAGAACCCTCATCTTCTGATAATCAATTTACCACCAATGGCCTTCTATCTTACAGGAATAACAGTTAGAAGCATTTTCACTAAGTATTCTCTTAATTAGAAATATGAAAAGTCATATCTAGAGTCAGATGAGCTGGTGTAGGTTGAAATTGTCATAATACCTAGGGCAAGGATGCTCTAGATTAAACAAACAGATTAAGAAAAAAAGGGCATATCATGAGA
Organism: Phoenix dactylifera; assembly: GCF_009389715.1. Lineage (NCBI taxonomy): Eukaryota > Viridiplantae > Streptophyta > Magnoliopsida > Arecales > Arecaceae > Phoenix > Phoenix dactylifera. Next base: position 111,752 of record NW_024067819.1, on the reverse strand, counting down.
ACCTTAAGGTCTATAGCAATAATCATATATGGTTTGGTAATCACTTATATGCTACCAAACTTTGAGCTAGAAAAAAAGACTGCCATGTCAAGTACCCATTATACATTTGAATACACTGCAAAATTATTCAGTGGATATTCATATCAAAATTGTCCATTAAACAAAACCTATATGTCCAGCATGCTGTGTTTCCTCATTCCAAATTTCCAAGGTTTCGCTTCGCATGATTATTTTTCACTAGGTTTTATGAATTTAGTGGGTTTTGGAGTACCTCACAGTTTTAGACATCAACTTGGGATTAGTTTCTTTTTGGTATTCTTTATGTAACCTTTCCATGCAATTGCTAGTCCTAACATTTTCTAATACATTAACAATATTTTAACCCATAGTAGTTTCAAGTAGCCATTTTGGTGGTTGTTTGGCCTAATCTTGCTTTAGGAGATTTTCTTGATTCATCTCTCAAATGAAGTACCCAATTCTTTGTTAGACACATGTCAAAACCACGGGTAAGAGTTTAAGCTGAACAGAAGTTTATTTTACTCCAATAAGAGCATTTGAAGAGAATTTGTTAAGCAAAGTTGGAATCTATGATGTGGATTTGTAAGTGCTGAAACTTGAAAAGTTGTAAACTTAAGCACCCAACAGTTGACAATTTGGACACCTTATGCTGCAAAATCACTTTCAAATTACAGAAAATTAGCAATAAAATATAGAAATGGGTGCATATATGGCATTCTCTTCACCATGAAAATATATGTTGATAATATTCGTGACTTATCAAAAAAATGTACAAGGAACAAGTTGATGCGTTGATTTCATATTATCAATAAAGATGGCGCAATAAATCATTTGTTTACAGATAGCTATAACTATCTGAGATGATACCGACATTTCATACTTGAGCAACCAGTATGCTGATCGCAGAGTGATAAGAGCATCAATGACCAGCTAACCATCAATGATTGTAAAATCAACTGCATCCAACTTTGCCTCATAAACAATTGACCCTTTACAACTTGCAAGGTTGCAGATGTAGTTGGTGATTGGAGCCTATCCTAACTATTTGATTGAAAAAATGTCTAAGAGTGTATGGACAACTAAGAAACGTAATGTTATGGCTTATGCAACTGTAATTGATTCATGTGGTGTCGATTTCCATATTACAACATAGTCCAACTTTAAATTAATGAAAAAAGTGCTGCCGAAAGCTTACCTTCTTCCACATGGATACAGCTGCTATCACTTTTCAGCTTTTTGGAGGAGAATGGAAGAGTTCGCCTCTCGACATCTTGTTTGTTTGGTAAGTGGGATTTTGACCTAGGTGTCGTAGTGGTTGGCCTAAAACCATTTGGCTGTAGATGTTGAATGTGAGAATCTTTAGCTACTTGTACCCATTTGCTAACCGTGTGGTTAGATACAATGCACTGGCAGGAATGGAGTTAATTAGGGTCAAGGGAGCAGGGAAGAGTTTGGTTATTCGCTATTGGTTTGTGAGGATGATAGTGGTATTTTGATAATTAATACAACCATTAAGGAAATATCTAATTAAATATTACAAAGTAATATAATACATCATTACTAAGTTTGTCACCGACGGTACATTAAAAGAATGAAATCAAGATGTATTTCAATGATTAATAATGAGATAAAAATTTGCGATAGAAAAGAGATAGTGAAATTCTAAATTCCAATTCGGCAAAGTTTCAAGTGGAAACGTACTCTTAAGGGGACAATAGTAATTTTCATTGTTAAGAGTATGTAGCAATACCCATGGCATACATTCAAAATTGCTTGAGTAATATTTCATTGATTATTTGGATGAATCTAACCTTAAGCTGCCAGCAAAGTGTGGAATGAGTTGACCCCAAGATTGATGGAGTCGACCCCGAATACATCATGGAACCATCAGGCACACTTCTGCAAAAATGGCACGGATGAACAGTAGTTGAGTCGACCGCCATCTTCAAGCCTCAAGAAAACAAGTCTCTGGAATCCCTGAGAGGGTCGACCCCAATATAACTTGAGTCGGACCCCACCTTGAGTCGACCCCAACTGAACATGAGTCGACCCCAAGGCTGTCTCATTCATAAACTGGTTGTCTGGAATCTCTGAGAGGGTCGACCCCAATATAACTTGAGTCAACCCCAACTAAACATGAGTCGACCCCAAGGCTTGTGTCAATCAAAACTGGGTCTCTGGAATTCCTGAGAGGGTCGACCCCAATGGAACTTGAGATCGACCCCCACTGTACCTTGAGTCGACCCAAAAAGAGTTGAGTCGACTCCAGTGAAAAACGGCTGAAATATAAGGTTCTGTGTTTGCTGAGAGGGCCGACCCCAATGTAGCATGAGTCGACCCCAGTAAAAGTTGGGTCGACCCCAATGAAAGTTGAGTCGACCCAAGTCTGATGACAGTGGTTTGAGTCGACCCCAGAAAGTTTGGGTCGACCCCAGCACAGGCAGAAGCATAACGGCTAGTTCTGCAGAAGTACTTTTTGTCCTTTCAACAGTAAGTAATGGCTAGTTTTTGAAATCTAACCAATGGAGGGTGTCCAATGGGTGAGGAAAACTATTTAAAGTGACACTATTCATCAGAGAAAGGATCCCTTTTGCAAATATCAAAGCTTACACAAGAAAGACAAGAGCCCTAATTTTCTTCATCCAAGTGCTTCATTCAAAGAGTCAAAAGGAAGTGGTTGGTAGATTCCAAGAGACATTAAGAGCTCCATCCACCCTTGAAGAGTGAAGCATTCTTGACAAAGAAGAGAGAAGTCTCATCAAGCGATAACTATTTCTAAACTCTTCTTTGTAGCTTATAATTGTTATATTTGCTCATCTAGGAGTTTCAACTTTCTTCTTCTTTTAATCACCTTGTAAAGGTTTGTTGGTGAGCCCGTAAAACCAACGGTGTAGGTTTGTTGGTGAACCCGTAAAACCAATTGTGAAGGTTCGTTGGTGAGCCCGTAAAACCAACATAGGTTCTTGGTGATCCCGGAAAACCAAAGTGTAAAGGTTTTTGGATTGTGAGCCCGGAAAACAATCCAACTGTAATCCGCGGGATTATAGTGAATTTCCAAGGGGTCGCTTGGGAGTGGACGTAGGTGCTTAGGAGAGCACCGAACCACTATTTCTTGTGTGTTTGCATTGTGTATTGTTTTAACTTCACTCACTCATCGATTGACTAAATTAAGATAGTAAAAATTTAGAGAAACCAATTCACCCCCCCTCTTGGCTTGTCACCTTGGGCAACAAGTGGTATCAGAGCAAGGTGCTCACATAGTATTTGTTGATCTCACAATCAAGAGACAAAGATCATGACAACCCAAGTAGGATGTTCTATGAGTGAGGGCAATCCACAAATAGACCTCCTCTATTTAATGGCACTAATTACACATACTGAAAGCTAGGATGAGGATATTCATTCAAGCTCTAGACTATGAATTGTGGAATATCATAACTAGAGGACCACACACACCACAATTAGTATAGAGGGCACAATCATTCCCAAACCAGAAATGGATTGGAATGAGAGTGATAGAAGACTAGCACAACTAAATGCTAAAGCAATTAATGTACTTTACTGTTCACTAGATGTAAGTGAATTCAATAGAATATCTACATGCATCTCCGCAAAAGAAATTTGGGATAAACTGAGGTCACACATGAAGGAACTAATCAAGTAAGGAGTCAAAAATAAAATATTAGTACATAAGTATGAGTTGTTTAAAATGGAATCCACTGAGTCCATAACTGAAATGTTTACTCGATTCACAGAAATCATAAATGGGCTAAAAGTTTAGGAAAGTCTTATACTAACTCTGATTTAGTGCGAAAAATTCTCAGGTCTCTACCAAGAGTTTGGGAGGCCAAGTAACAGCAATTCAAGAAGCAAAGGACCTCAATACACTGCAATTGGAAGAACTTCTAGGATCACTCATGACCCATGAGTTGACCATGAGGCAAAATTCAGAAGATGAGGTCAAGAAAAGAAAGACCATTGCCTTGAAGTCTACACTCCAAAACAGAAACTGAATCAGAAGAATCTGATGATGAGGAAATATGATGAAGAAGGAATGGCTATGCTTGGAAGAAAATTCAAAATTTATGAGAGGAAAGAAGAAATTTCAAAAAGAAGCCCTTCTTCAAAGGTAGCTCAAGCAAAGAAAAGGGTAAGGACAAAGAAAAGAAAAGAAACACCAATTTGCTATGAGTGTAACAAGCCCGGGCATTTCAAGATAGATTGTCCGGAATTGAAGTGGATGGCAAGAAAACTTAAGAAGAAGAACTTCATGGCTGAATGGAGTGAAAGTGAGGAGTCAAGTTCGGAAGAGGAAGATAGAGATCAACAATGGCCAATGACGATGAGGTAGATTCTGAACTTGAATGTGATTTTAGTAGAAAGTTACATGATGCATTTTTAGAACTCATGGAAGAACACAAAAATTAATCAATAAAAATAAAGTTCTAAAAGATGAAAATCAATCTCTTATCAAAGAAAAGCAAAAACTATCTAATGACTATGAAACATTAAGTAGGAGATTCACAATGAAACCAAAATCTAATTGCTGAAAATGTCAAGTTAAAAGAAGATGCTGAAAAATACAAATCCTTAGTAGACAAGTTTACACTTAGCTCAACTAAATTAAATATGATTCTTGATAGTCAAAAAGCTGTATATGATAAAGCTGGATTAGGATATAAAACAAATAGGAAACAAAAATACTTAAAGAACATATTTGTGAAAGCCAAAAATGAAAATATAACTTGTCATTGCTGCAATAAATTAGGACATAAAGCATATGAATGTAACTATAGAAAGTCTAGCTACAACAAATTGAGTAATAATATAAGCTTAAATCCAAGAAAGTTTGGGTTCCAAAAGGAACATCAAGTACTAACCCTAAAGGACCCAACATAGTTTGGGTACCTAAAGCATTCTTGATCTTGATTGCAGGGGTGTCTTGCAGCTAATAAGGTGGATAAACGATGGTATCTAGATAGCGGCTGTTCAAGACACATGACAGGTGACGTAGAACAATTTGTCACCTTGGAATCTAAGAAGGGTGGAGTAGTAACCTATGGAGACAATGGAAAAGGATTTATCATTGGAAAGGGTAAAATTTTATTACTCCATCTACCTTTATAGAAAATGTCTTATTAGTTAATGGTTTGAAACATAACCTACTTAGCATAAGTCAATTTTGTGATAAAGGTTTAAAGTCACATTTGAAGCCTCAGTATGCATAATCACAAATCCTAAAGATAATAGCATTGTACTTATAGGACAAAGGCAAAGAAATATTTACATGGTAGATCTTCATGAATTAGGCAAGAAAAATGGATTATGTTTAATTACTAATGAAGAAAAAAAAATGAAACAAGTTGGCTTTGGCATCGTAGACTAGGACATGCTAGTATGGACTTAATATCAAAACTAGTCAAGAAGGAATTGATAAAAGATGTGCCAAAATTGATCTTTGAAAAGGACAAAATCTGTGGACCATGCTCATTAGGAAAGCAAACAAAATCATCCTTCAAATCAAAGAATATAGTATCAACCACTAGGCCTTTTGAACTCATACATATGGATCTATTTGGACCCACTAGAACCGCAAGTCTAGGAGGGAAGAAGTATGGACTAGTTATAGTAGATGATTTTTCAAGATATACATGGGTTTCATTTCTTGCACATAAGAATGAAGCATTTTCAGCATTCTTGAAATATATAAAAATATCATAACTGAAAAGAAGCTCACCTTAATAGCAATTCGAAGTGATCATGGAACTGAATTTGAAAATCAACACTTTGAAGAATTTTGTAATGAAAATGGTATCTCACATCAATTTTCAGCACCTAGAACGCCTCAACAAAATGGGTTGTTGAAAGAAAAAATAGGACCTTGGCAGAAATGGCACGCACAATGTTGTGCGAGTCAAATCTTCCAAAGTACTTTTGGGCTGAAGCTATAAGTACTGCTTGCCATATTCTAAATCGGGTTTTAATACGACCTATAACCAAGAAAACTCCTTATGAACTTTGGAAGAATAAGAAACCAACTGCTAAATATCTTAGAGTATTTGGATGTAGATGTTTCATTTTAAACAATGGCAAGGAGGATCTAAGTAAATTTGATGCCAAGTCAGATGAAGGTATCTTCTTAGGATACTCTACATCTAGCAGGGCATACAGAGTATTCAACAAAAGAACTCTTGTAGTTGAAGAGTCAGTTAATATCATTTTGATGAGTCTGATAGTGAGTCTCCTAGGAGAAAAATATTCTTGATGATGATGCAGGAATTATTGACTTTGAAAAATTGAATCTTGATGACGTGCCAAATCAAAAAGGAAAAATGATCGCGTGCCACCACAATCTCAAGACTTGCCAAAGGAATGGAGGTATGCACATGGACACCCTAAAGACTTAATCATTGGTGATCCATCTCAAGGGGTAAGAACTCGATCCTCTCTTAGAAATTTAAATGATTATCTTGCTTTTGTTTCACAATTAGAACCTAAGACTTATGAAGAAGCTGAAAAAGACACAATTGGATAAATGCTATGCAAGAAGAATTAAATCAATTCAAAAGAAGTAATGTATGGACATTAACTGAGAGACCAAAGCATAACTCTGTAATTGGAACAAAATGGATCTTTAGAAATAAATTAGATGAAAAGGGTAGTTATAAGAAATAAAGCTAGACTTGTAGCTAAGGGATACAATCAAGAAGAAGGGATAGATTTTGAGGAAACATTTGCTCCCGTGGCTAGATTAGAAGCTATTAGATTACTTCTAGCTTTTGCATGTTTCATGGATTTCAAATTGTATCAAATGGATGTAAAAAGTGCCTTCTTAAACGGTTTTATAGAGGAAGAAGTATATGTAGAGCAACCTCCTGGTTTTGAGAATCATGAATTGCCAAATCATGTGTTTAGATTACATAAGGCATTATATGGATTGAAACAAGCACCTAGGGCTTGGTATGATCGACTAAGCAAATTTCTACTGAATAATAATTTCAGTAGGGAAATGTAGATAAAACACTTTTTCTCAAAAGAAAAGACAAAAATCTGCTAGTAGTTACAAATATATGTAGATGACATAATTTTTGGTGCCACTAATGATAATCTTTGCAAAGAGTTTGCTAATTAATGCAAGGAGAATTCGAGATGAGTATGATGGGAGAACTAAATTTCTTTCTCGGATTACAAATCAAGCAAACTAAGGAAGGTATCTTCATTCATCAAACTAAGTACACAAAGAAATATTAAAGAAGTTTGGGAATGAAAATCACAAGGAGAATAGGCACCCCAATGAATCCCACTAGTAAGCTAGACAAAGATGAAAAAAAAAAGTATAGATATGAAGCTTTATAGAGGCTTAATTGGATCCTTGCTTTACCTTACTGCTAGTAGGCCAGACATAGTGTTTAGTGTGGGAATATGTGCTAGATACCAATCAGATCCTAAGGAGTCACATCTAAGTGCTGTTAAAAGAATCCTTAGATATTTGAGAGGAACTACAAACATAGGATTATGGTACTCTAGAGACTCCTATCTAGATTTGCTTGCATATTCTGATGCAGATTTTGCTGGTTGCAAATTAGATAGGAAGAGCACTAGTGGAACATGTCAATTTTTAGGAAATAACTTAGTATCATGGTTTAGCAAAAAGCAGAATTCAGTAGCATTGTCAACGGCTGAAGCCGAATATATAGCTGCCGGCAGTTGCTGTGCTCAAGTACTATGGCTCAAGCAACAACTAGAGGACTATGGAATTAAACTAGATAACATTCCTATAAAGTGTGATAACACTAGTGCCATTAACCTTACAAAATCCAGTTCAGCACTCTAAAGCCAAACACATTGAAATAAGATATCATTTCATTAGAGATCATGTGCAAAATGGAAATATATGTATTGAGCATGTGTACTGAGAAACAATTAGCTGACATATTCACAAAACCTTTAAGTGAAGATAGATTTTGCATGCTTAGGAGGGAATTAGGCATATGTGATCCTTTTGATTGAGGAGATATAAAAGGAAGCAAGTTGTCTCATGATACTCTCCTCCATTTCGAAAAACCCATGAAACATTAGTCAAACTAGTCATCTATAGATTCCTTACTCATGTATCATTGTCCCATAAAGAATTTGTAAGGATTGGAGGAAAGGAAGAATTTTTAAAAAAAAGGAAAGAAGAAAGAAAATTTTCTGAACTGGGTCGACCCAAGCCAGAATGGGGTCGACCCAACGTTGAGTCGACCCAAGAAAAATCTGGGGTCGACCCAACGCGGGACCCTTTTTAAAGAGGGACCCGTGAGCTATCTAGGGCACTGTTTCATCTTGTCCTCTTCCTAAAACCCTATTTTCCACTCTCCAATCTCTTCCAATCATCTCCAAACAGTAGAAGGAAGCTTCCCAAGCCGTTAGATCAAGATCTTGAAGAATGGGACCCAAGCGAGCCGTTGCTAAGAGATCCGGGAGAGTTTCACGGACAACCCGTGTTGATAGACATGCTAGAGAGTCTTCTACAGTGCCTCCACAAGGTGAGACACGTGTAGAGCCTCCTCCTCCTCCCTCCCCTTCAGTCAACTTGCAAAATATGCGGGGAGACCGGTACCAGGGAGAAGGATCCACTCCGAATTTTTGGATCAAGAAGGGTTCCGGTTGGGTGATTGGATCCGAAGGCAAGGATGGGAGTATCTTTGCTCCCTAGATGTGGTGATCTACCCGGGCTTGGTTCGTGAGTTCTATGCCTTCCTGAAAGTTGGAATGGGAGGGCTTATCTGAAGTCCGAGGAGTAAGGGTTAGGGTTTCAGAAGAAAGTTTGAGTGAGTTGCTTCATCTCCCCTGCGAAGGAGCTACTCCAGAAAGACCAAAAGTAAGTTGAGAGCTCTACAGTTGATTTTGAGAGAGAGATTTTGATTATTCAGAAAATTAGTAGCTAGCTCTCTATCAGCTGAGATGAGGTTGTTGCATAACTTCATAGGTCGGATTTGTTTCCGAAGAGGGAAGATTTGATCTCATATCTGAGCGAGACTGGTCATTATGGAGCATTATTCAGGGCATTCCCCTGAACCTCCCAGCTATGATGTCAGGCAGATGAAGGCATATGCAATCGAGAGTCTTTGCCCTATGGTATGATACTCACCCTGTCTTCCGACAGCATGACATATCAGGAGGGAGAGATCTCCAGGCATCTCTATTCACTGACACTTACACTGCACGTCCCTATTCGCATGGGTTATGAGAAGGTGAACGGGCAGTGGGTGCGTGCAGGAGCAGGGATACTGCACCAGAGGGTGATGCACCGAGGGTGATGCACCAGATTGGAGACCCCATCCCTGAGGCTGATACCTGCGGATCATCCTACAGCACCTTCAGAGGCTGGACCTTCGTCATCCACCTACGGGATGTACACAGATGAGTTTTGGAGTAGGATGACTGAGCTTATCAGCTCAGGTGAGGACTCTCTCTGATGGATGTGAGCAGGATGGATACATGACTGCTGAGATTAGCGATCTCAGAGAGCAGGTAGGAGCATTACGGAGAGAGAGAGGCTCATGGTCCATCTGTGCCCCGAGCAGCTGAGTCAGAGGTTCGGCACAGAGTCATCCAGCTCAGCGAGGTCCACGCCAGACTCAGTCCCATCAGGCTCGACCTCCCTCGCCACTTATGCTAGGAGGATGAGGACAGATCACAGCCATTTAGATATCCCCTAGGCTGATGTTAGCATTATGATTAGTGCTAGGATTTATCTAGTTCTCATATGTATTTTGTGTTGATCATGTACTTTGGCACTTTGATTGAAGAATATTGTATTTTTGGCATTAATGTACTACAATGTTCCTTTCAGATCAATGAAACTTTGACTGTTTATTATTTACTGTATCTACTTATCTATTGCCATGCACCTATTTGATGATAAAAAAAGGGGGAAAAGTAAGAAAAGAAGGAAGTGGCAATAAGTTATCAAACAAGGTTGAAAATTAAAAAAGGGGATAATATACACTTAAGGGGGAGCGATATGTAACAATGAAATGTTAAAGTCTAAACTTTAATCAAATTCAGAATTTGGCATACCTTTCACACCTCGATACATATCTGAAACTCAATGCTTTATCTCAAATTTTTGAAGTTTCATCTTTAACCAAATATAAAAGGGGAGTAAATCAAAAAGTTCAAATTGGCAATATTTGGATGAAAAATGAGAAGAATTCACTCTCAAATTTGAAAAGATGAAATTCAGCAACTTGAGCTCTTCTAAAACTGATTTTAAGTTAAGTAACAATCTGCTCATACTCAATATTTTGTTAATCATCAAAAGGGAGAGATTGAGGATGATAGTGGTATTTTGATGATTAACACAACCCATTAAAGGAATATCTAATTAAATATTACAGGTATATAATACATCATTACTAATTCCTCACCCACGGTACATTAAAAGAATGAGATCAAGATGTATTTCAATGATTAATAATGAGATAAATTTGCAATAGAAAAGAGATAGTGAATTCTAAATTCTAATTCGGCAAAGTTTCAAGTGAAACGAACTCTTAAGAGGACAATAGTAATTTCATTGTTAAGAGTAATGTAGCAATACCATGGCATACATTCAAAATTGCTTGAAGTATATTTCATTGATTATATGGATGAATCTAACCTTAAGTTGCAGCAAAGTATGGAATGAGTCGATCCCAAGATTGATGGAGTCGACCCCGGCACATCATGAAACCATCAGGCACACTTCTGCAAAAATGGCACGGATGAACAGTAGTTGAGTCGACCCCAAACTTGCTTGAGTCGACCCCATCTTCAAGCCTCAAGAAAACAAGTCTCTGGAATCCCTGAGAGGGTCGACCCCAATATAACTTGAGTCGACCCCAACTGAACATGAGTCGACCCCAAGGCTGTCTCATTCATAAACTGGTTGTCTGAAATCTCTGAGAGGGTCGTGTTGGGTTGTGGAGCCTGATCCATTCCTTTTTTTCTAGACCCCTATATGCACTATGGTGGTGGAGGATCAAGAGAACACAAGCGAGAAAGAGTTCGAGAAGATTCAGAGTTGAATCAGCAAAGAAAGAAACCTTCAGCAAGGTCCGGAATCGACTCCAGCAGACTTGGAGTCGACTCTGGCACGCAGGTAGTCTTGGCACAGCTTTTTGGAGTCGACTCCAGCAGACTTGGAGTCGACTCCTCAGTGTTGGAGTCGACTCGAGAACTCCAGGAGTCGACTCCCACAGGCAGACAGAGAGGCATTTTTCTGTGGACTGTTGCCGAGTCGACTCGAGCACGTTTTTCACGCGAGGCTGAGTTATGAACCAGGTCCAAGCCAAGGTTTTTTGAGCCCTAATCAAAGTAAGAGATTGGGAGGTATATATAGACTTCTTGAGGGATACGAGAGGCATGTTGCAACCTAGAAAAACCCTAGAACTCATCAACGAGAGGTTCCAAAAGTAGATCCTTTGTGTGGCATCAAGAAGACGACGTGTTGCTCGTCTTGAGAGAGATTGTTTGCTGTGAGAAAGAGAGTTTGTTCTCTTCTCTTGAATCTCTGTAACTTCCTTTGATCATATAGTGAAATATTGATCTGTGCAGCTGTGGACGTAGGAGCAAGAGACTCCGAACCACATAAACTTGAGTGTCTTGTGTGTTTGCTATTGTTTTTGCCGTGTTCCTCTTTCTCCTACTATCCTTTATATTCCGCAATCGTAGGGTTGATCCCTAACAACTGGTATCAGAGCAATCTGGTTCGAAGGAAAAAGTGGGAGTCGTAGGGTTGATCCCTAACAACTGGTATCAGAGCAATCTGGTTCGAAGGAAAAAGTGGGAGCAATTGCGCTGAAGAAGGCAAGGTTAAGATTGACAGATTTGACGACAAAGACTTTGGTTTCTGGAAGATGCAGATCGAAGATTATCTGTATCAGAAGAAACTTCATCTACCTCTTGAAGCTATGAAACCGACAGATATGTCCCAGGCCGACTGGGATTTAATGGATCGTCAGGCTTTGGGAGTTGTTCGCTTAACGTTGGCTCGAAACGTTGCGTTCAACGTTTTGGAAGAGAAGACAACAGCAAGTTTGCTGAAAGCACTGTCAAATATGTACGAAAAACCCTCGACCTCCAATAAGGTGTACCTGATGCGCCGTTTATTCAATCTGAAGATGAGTGAAGGTTCCTCAGTTATGGATCACATCAATGAGTTCAATCTGATTATGAGCCAGTTGAGTTCCGTGGAAATCAGTTTTGAGGATGAAGTTCGTGCTCTAATTCTCCTATCCTCCTTGCCAGAAAGTTGGGGTGCAACAGTGACAGCTGTAAGCAGTTCCTGCGGCTCAAACAAACTGAAGTTTGAGGAGGTCCGAAATCTGATACTCAGTGAAGATATCAGAAGGAGGGAGTCTGGTGTGAAATCTGGTTCGATTCTGAACACATCTGAAGGTAGAGGAAGAACTGTGCAACGCAGTGAAAACCGTGACACATCGAAGTCTAAGAGGAGGAGCAAGTCTAGATCGAAAGGTGATGGCTGCTGGCATTGTGGCAAGATGGGCCACACGAGGAAGAATTGTTGGCTCAGAAAGAAGAATCCAAGCAAGGGGCAGAACGAGGAGTCCATGAATGTAACCACAGATGAAGCCAACGATACTTTGATTCTCAGCGTGGACAGTCCTATGGAATCGTGGATACTAGACTCTGGAGCTTCGTTTTATTCTACCTCACGGAAGGAGTGTATGCTAAATTAAACTGCAGGAGACTTCGAAAGGTTTATCTCGCTGATGATGAGCCTTTAGATATTGTGAGAAAAAGTGAAGTTCATATCAGGATGCTGAATCAGTCAGTGTGGAAACTGAAGAATGTGAGGCATGTCCCAGGCTTGAAGAGAAACTTGATTTCTGTTGGGCAGCTTGACAGCGAAGGATATGTTACTACCTTCGTAGGTGGTTCATGGAAAATTACCAAAGGAGCTATGGTGATAGCACGTGGGAACAAGTTGGGGACACTCTACATGACCAATGACACCAAGGATACGGTGGCATTAGCAGAGACAGGTGCAGATAGTTCTCTTTGATATCGCAGACTCGGACATATGAGTGAGAAAGGTATGAAGATAATGGTGAAGAAGAACAAGCTAGCAGATATGAAAACTGTTGATGTAAGTCTCTGTGAAGACTACATATTTGGAAAGCAGAAAAAAGTCAGTTTTTCAAAAGGTGGAAGAACACCGAAGACAGAAAAGCTAGAGCTTGTACACACAGATGTGTGGGGCCTTCACCGGTTGCATCTCTTGGAGGCTCACACTATTATGTCACGTTCATCGACAACTCTACCAGAAAGGTTGGGATTTATTTCATGAAGCACAAATCAGATGTATTTGTCACCTTTAAGAAGTGGAAAAGTCTAGTGGAGAATGAATCTGGTGCAAAGATAAAACGACTAAGGTCTGATAATGGCGGTGAGTATGACAGCAGCGAGTTCAAGAAATTCTGCGCAGTGAATGGAATCCGAATGGAGAAGACGATATCTAGCACACCGCAGCAAAATGGGGTGGCTGAGCGAATGAACAGAACTTTGAACGAGAGAGCCAATAGTATGAGGATCCATACTGGTTTGCCCAAGATGTTTTGGGCTGAGGCAGTCAACACCGCAGCGTATCTGATAAACAGAGGCCCGTCGGTTCCCCTAGATTGCAAATTGCCTGAAGAAGAGTGGACAGAAAAAATAGTAAATTTGTCACACTTGAGGGTCTTTGGGTGTCTCCTTTGTGCACATCAATGCATAGAAAAGGGACAAGCTAGATGCAAAGTCCAAAAAGTGTTTCTTCATTGGATACGGTACAGATGTTTTTGGTTACAAGTTCTGGGATGCGCAGAACAAGAAGGTCATCAGAAGCAAGGATGTGATATTCAATGAGCGAGTTCTCTATAAGGACAAGAATACTTCAGATCTTGAGAATGTAGGGAAGCAAAGCAAGGAAAAACAACAAGTTGAGTTGCAAGAGATTACAGAAGAAGACGTTGCCAAAAGAGCTCAGAGAAATCCTGAAAATTCAGAAAATGTTGCGGCACAACCTCCACCAAGTATACCGCAGCTGAGAAGATCTACAAGAATCTCGAGACAACCGGATAGATATTCATCCTCTTTACATTATCTGCTATTGACAGATGAAGGTGAACCCGAGTGTTATGAAGAAGCCATGGAAAGTGAAGATTCGGTGAAGTGGGAGTTAGCCATGAAGGACGAGATAAAGTCCTTGGATAGAAATCAAACTTGGGAACTCAGTTCACTACCAAAAAGCAAGAAGGCTTTACAGAACAAGTGGGTCTACAAAGTTAAAGAGGAACATGATGGCAGCAAAAGGTACAAAGCAAGGTTGGTTGTGAAAGGCTTCAACAGAAGGAAGGTATCGACTACACTGAGATTTTCTCTCCGGTAGTCAAATATTCAACAATTAGAGTGATTCTGAGTATTGTGACAGCAGAAAATCTATATTTGGAGCAGTTGGATGTTACAATTGCATTTCTCCATGGAGAGATTGATGAAGACATCTACATGCAGCAACCTGTCGGCTTTGCAGTCCCTGGCAAGGAGAATCTTGTATGTAAGCTAAAGAGAAGTTTGTATGGTTTAAAACAGGCCCCAAGGTTGTGGTACAAAAAGTTCGATGCATTCATGATCAACAATGGTTTTGCAAGATGTCAAGAAGATCATTGCTGTTATCTTAAGGTACTTGATGGTAGTTTTATCATCTTACTCTTGTATGTTGACGACATGTTGATAGCCGCACCAAACCTACAAGAGATTGAAAGATGGAAGAAAGAACTATCAAGGAAGTTTGCAATGAAAGACATGGGTGCAGCAAAACAGATGCTTGGGCTGAGGATTGAAAGGGATAGGGTGGCTAGAACACTGAAGCTTTCTCAAGCTAACTACATTAATAAGGTGGTGAATAGATTCAATATGACAGAATCAGATCGACACCTTTGGCGAGCCACTTCAAACTTTCAAAAGAGCAATCACCCAAGGATGATGAGGAGCTGAAGAAGATGTCAAGGGTACCATATGCTTCAGCCGTAGGCAGCTTGATGTATGCTATGATATGCACGAGACCCGACATTGCACATGCAGCGGGAGCTGTGAGCAGATACATGGCCAATCCGGGTAGACAACATTGGGAGGCTGTCAAGTGGATCCTAAGATATTTGAAAGGTACCAGAAATGTAGGCTTGTGTTTTAGAAAAGGCAGTCAAACACTACAAGGTTTTGTGGATGCAGACCTAGGAGGTGATACTGACACTAGAAGAAGCACCACAGGGTATGTTTATACCGTAGGCGGGACAACAGTGAGCTGATTCTCACAACTGCAAAATATCGTTGCTCTTCGATAACTGAGGCAAATTATGTTGCCATTACAGAAGCCAGCAAGGTGATGATTTGGCTGCAGAACCTTCTGAAAGAGCTGGACAGAGAACAGAACTGTAGTGTACTATTCTGCGACAGTCAGAGTGCTATTCACTTAGCTAAGAACCCAATGTTTCATGCAAGAACGAAGCACATACAGCTGAAATATCACTTCATCAGAAAGTTGCTAGAAGATGGCAGTTTGTTACTTGAGAAGATTCAAGGAGTAAAGAATTCAGCTGATATGTTGACTAAGACAGTCACTACAGAGAAATTGAGGCGATGCATGGCCTCAATTGGCCTCCAAAGATAGTTGAATGGAGGTGCCGCACAGAGAATACAGATCAAGATATGGAAGTTTGTTTATTTTTAAGATAGATGCACGACTGGATGTATCAGTCTCCAAGTGGGAGAGTTGTTGGGTTGTAGAGCCTGATCCATTCCTTTTTTTCTAGACCCCTATATGCACTATGGTGGTGGAGGATCAAGGGAACACAAGCGGGAAAGAGTTCGAGAAGATTCAGAGTTGAATCAGCATAGAAAGAAACCTTCAGCAAGGTCCGGAGTCGACTCCAGCAGACTTGGAGTCGACTCTGGCACGCAGGTAGTCTTGGCACAGCTTTTTGGAGTCGACTCCAGCAGACTTGGAGTTGACTCCCCAGTGTTGGAGTCGACTCCCACAGGCAGACAGAGAGGCATTTTTCTGTGAACTGTTGCCGAGTCGACTCGCAGAATTGTGGGAGTCGACTTGAGCACGTTTTTCACGCGAGGCTGAGTTATGAACCGGGTCCAAGCCAAGATTTTTTGAGCCCTAATCAAAGTAAGAGATTGGGAGGTATATATAGACTTCTTGAGGGACACGAGAGGCATGTTGCAACCTAAAGAAACCCTAGAACTCATCAACGAGAGGTTCCAAAAGTAGATCCTTTATGTGCATCAGGAAAACGACATGTTGCTCGTCTTGAGAGAGATTGCTTGCTGTGAGAAAGAGAGTTTGTTCTCTTCTCTTGAATCTCTGTAACTTCCTTTGATCATATAGTGAAATATTGATCTGTGCGGCTGTGGACGTAGAAACAAGAGACTCCGAACCACATAAACTTAAGTGTCTTGTGCGTTTGCTATTGTTTTTGCCGTGTTCCTCTTTCTCCTACTATCCTTTATATTCCGTAATCGTAGGGTTGATCCCTAACAGGTCGACCCCAATATAACTTGAGTCGACCCCACCTTGAGTCGACCCCAACTGAACATGAGTCGACCCTAAGGTTGTGTCATTCAAAACTAGATCTCTGGAATCCCTGAGGGGGTCGACCCCAATGGAACTTGAGTCGACCCCACTGTACCTTGAGTCGACCCAAAAAGAGTTGAGTCGACCCCAGTGAAAAACGGCTGAAATATAAGGTTCTGTGTTTCCTGAGAGGGCCGACCCCAATGTAGCATGAGTTGACCCCAGTAAAAGTTGGGTCGACCCCAGTGAAAGTTGAGTCGACCCCAAGTCTGATGAACAGTGGTTTGAGTCGACCACAGGAAAGTTTGGGTCGACCCCAGCACGGGCAGAAGCATAACGGCTAGTTCTGCAGAAGTACTTTTTGTCCTCCCAACAGTAAGTAACGGCTAGTTTTTGAAATCTAACCAATAGGGGGTGTCCAATGGGTGAGGAAAACTATTTAAAGTGACACTATTCATCAGAGAAAGGATCCTTTTGCAAAATATCAAAGCTTACACAAGAAAGACAAGAGCCCTAATTTTCTTCATCCAAGTGCTTCATTCAAAGAGTCAAAAGGAAGTGGTTGAACAGATTCCAAGAGACATTAAGAGCTCCATCCACCCTTGAAGAGTGAAGCATTCTTGACAAAGAAGAGAGAAGTCTCATCAAGCGATAGCTATTTTCTAAACTCTTCTTTATAGCTTATAATTGTTATATTTGTTCATCTAGGAGTTCCAACTTTCTTCTTCTTTTTAATCACCTTGTAAAGGTTTATTGATGAGCCCGTAAAACCAATGGTGTGGGTTTGTTGGTGAGCCCGTAAAACCAATTGTGAACGTTCGTTGGTGAGCCCGTAAAACCAACATAGGTTCTTGGTGATCCCGGAAAACCAAAGTGTAAAGATTTTTGGATTGTGAGCCCGAAAAACAATCCAACTGTAATCCGCGAGATTATAGTGAATTCCCAAGGGATCGCTTGGGGAGTAGACGTAGGTGCTTAGGAGAGCACCGAACCACTATACTTCTTGTGTGTTTGCATTGTGTATTGTTTTAACTTCACTCACTCATCGATTGACTAAATTAAGATAGTAAAAATTTAGAGAAACTAATTCATCCCCCCCCCTCCTGGCTTGTCACCTTGGGCAACAGTTTGGTACGACCTATACAACATTGGGCCATTACGGTTTTGGCAAGTTCACGCCTTATCAATAAAGGATGGTGCAGTACAGCTAACTAAGCTTAATTATCAAGGGCAGAATGATAGAGCTTCTCTTGTTGCTAATGGGGAAAGATTGGAGTGAAATTTAGTATGCTTTCTAAATCGGAGAAGGAAGAGAATGAAGGTGTGGGTGGGGAGGAGGTTTCCCAGCCTCAATGTAGATGTGTTCAATGCAATCAACTTTGGATAAAATGGAGGATCAAATGAGCAAGATTAAGTGCAACAGTCTATGCATCAAAATTGATAGATGGGATATTCGATCATGCATACATAACAGCCCAGCAGCTCATGGAAGTCCATGTTTGAGACAATTTCTGATCTACTCCATATTTAAGTATATGTAGTTAACATTACAGCAAAACCACATATCAGGTTTCTGTTTATTTTAAATAATCACTCTAAAGAACATAAGGTGATCAGTCAAAAAACAAACATCACCACACTAAACACCATTATAATTAAACTTTGGGTATGGAAACCAAGTGCAACAGCAATTGAAATGAGGCCCACAATAGAATCATCCTTTTCCTTAAATGAAAAATATTTTACCAGGAGCATGTGATTTAATTATCAAAAGTTAAATAAGATTGCAATTATAATCTCTAAAAGGAATCATATAGAGCAGCCAATTTGTTTTGCAAGGTCATTTAACTTGGCAAATGAAGTACCATGATGTTGGCACTGCTTCGAGGGATTTGGATTGCTGAGATTGGATTCTGACATCCAGAAATGGTCGACCGCTAGATTCATTCTTTATGAAATCTTTATTAAAAGTGGCATATTTTGATGTTCTATAGTTGATTCGATTGAATAGATAGCACGCAGTCAAACACTACTTAGGTGCAGTTATATAGTCTTCACCTTCAATTAGTTCTATTCCCAACTTTTTTTGCAGCTACAAGCTCTAATTAGCATGATAAAGTGCATCTCATGGACAAGAGAAGTTGGAAAAAGTACTACTAAATAGGTGCAACATTATTTACCAATATCTGATGATAAATATATTGTAGGCTTTGGATATGTGATAAAGTGAAGATAGCAAACCAAACTTAAGAAAAAGATACCTGAACCCTGAAGAAAAGAGAAATGGTAGTGGTTGATAATTATGGCCATTTTCGCGAGGAGGAGATTCAACGTTTAGACTTTCCTGTAAAGCTCTTGCAAGTTGTTCATCCTCCTCCAAGTGCGATTCATTTTCTGAAGTAGAGCAACCAAGTTTATAAAGCATCATAAGTACACAATAATTATTAAAAACAATCAATAAAATATCCAATTTTTTGAGTATCTTCAAAAGAAGGAATTAGTTCCAAGAAAATTTAGAAAATCACTTGTTTATTTCATTGGCCAATAAGTTCTGGGTTGAAAAAGAAGAAAAAGAAAAGATAAAAGAAAGGCACCAAAATAAAGAATACTACAACATTCCAATTCCTTCAATAATGTACTTTGAAAAAACTATCAAGTAACAAATTAACAGGATTCGAACTGCTATTGATCCAAGGCAAAAGCAAAGATACTTAATACAAAGTGGATTAGCAAAATGAAGTAACATTGTCTCAGCAACTATCCTCCTAGCCAAATTCAACGCAACAAGTCAGGAGAAGTGCAGTAGTCCCCTGGTTGCACTTCATCTTACCACAATCATCGAAGATAAGGCTCAGATACTTGGGCTAGTCTAACATGAATATAGTTCTTGAAGAAGAAGAGAATCTGGTGACATTATGAGGATGATAGATAGATAATAAGTATTTTGATTAGAACATGGTACTACATAAGGAATGGATTCAACGAAAGTTTGCATCAAGATTGTGATGCTGGGTTTCATGTGGATTTTGGCATATGCCAGAACTCCTCGCTGTGATGAAGTCATCAAAGGGCCAGAAAACAATCAGAATCTCTGTGTTATAATACTCAACTTTCAGACATGTGGTCAACAGTCAGTACTATGCAAGGAGTAGGAGAAAAGACTAAAATTTCATCAATTATTGGGCTCCTTAGAAGAAGAAAAATCTGTATGATGATGATAACATCCCCCTCAGGGTGATCCTGCATGCAGTGTGCATGAGAGTTGGCCATATACCACAAGCAGTATTTTTTATGATACGATCCAGCACAACTAATTATTTGTCAATAAAGAGTTAGTACTTGGGTAGATGAGGTAGACATAAGTAACTGGGAGTCAACAGGAGAACAAGGTTTTAATTGCTGGCTGTGCTGGCCAGGACATACCATGCCGTGCCAGTACTGGCACCTATATTTTGAAATCCTTTTTTGTTTGCCACCGCACTGTGCGTGCTGTGAGGAGACAGTTTGTACTATGCCAGCAGGTGACTGGCACTCCCACTGGCACAGATTCTTAAAACCTTGCATGAGACAATCGCAGCAAGAATGGTGAATAACAAGAACTTATACTCTGCAACCCACTAATTGAATTGAACTGCGATGAGTCTGTGTTACTTCTCAACAATATGAACAAGTCCAATATTCAGTAGGAAGAAATACAAATGTCATGGAAATATGAAACTTTGGGCCAACAATCATTAGTCAAAGTAGAAATGCAACTTTCTGCAAGAAGAAGTTGCATAAAATGGAGCTCTAATAAGGCAGATTGGGATTGGAAATACAGAAGATGAGAAAAACACATACATGATCTGTATCCGTGATATCATATTAGAATGATGCATGAATCAAAGGCAGCAGACTACAGGAATTTAAAGGTGTTTCACAGTATTAAGAATGCAGGTATGTTATCCCTAATGTGGAATACAGATATAAAGGGAGAAGCAATATAAAATTAGTAACATTGATATCGTATAACGGCATTGATATGATAGCTGCCATTAACATTATTATCACCCCCCTCAAAAATAAATAAACAAATAAATGTCACCATTACCTAACTTAGTGGATATGCAGTCAATAAGAAGCAGAAAAATAACAATCACCTTGTGAAAAAAAGAGATCAATCAAACCCCATTAAAAAAAGAAAGATTATATTGAATCTACAAAATTGACTTGAATATCTTAAAAGGGACTCTTCTATTATGACATAGAGAGACAATAGATTCAAGGTTTAATTAGCAAGGATTTGTATTCTTAGGTGGACCACACCTGGATTTCTCATCCAAGGGTGAAAAAAATGATGTCATTCATCATCTGATAGCAAAACAAGCTAACAGCAGGACCATGCAACAAACATAATACTTACCAATTGCCTTTGCCTTTTTATGTTCTTCTTCTAATAGCGAAAGTGCAATAGCATGATCTATATCTTCATCCTGTAACAAGGCAAACTGAATTAAGTATAGATACTGAAAACACTGAAGAACCAATATTAAACACAAGAAAGATGACACTAAAATAGATTCAATATTGTTACAAAAAACAAAAGCAAAATATCACATGAGTAAATATTTGCCCCACCGTCATGTATCTGAAAAAAGGAAAACCGTTCTCTCTTAGGCACCATATATTAACTTCAAATGCAAAATGCTATTTGGTGAACACAGCAAGACTAGATAAACCAACAAAAGAGAGTGCATAATTTAAAAGAATTATGGTTTAGTAGGATTCATTACCCACTTGATGGAATAGCATTGTTTTTATGTTATTGTAAGAAGCCATGACACTACCATCACAAGTAACATGCACTTTTTCACACATCCAAAAATTGAGTGGATACCGTTTCATGCTTGTAAATTGATAGAGGTATGAATAGGGCAGCAAAAGTTGGAATGACAATGTATTTATTGTATTTATTGGTAAAATAAGAAAAATTAGAAGGCATTTATGAAAAATAGTAGCTTGATCACAAAATAGTCACGACTCACTATTTACACCACATCCCAGCCGACTACAATCAAAAAACTGTTACACCAAGAGAGGTACAGACCAAAATGCCAAGGATGTAGGCCAAATGAACGTGACGAAGACCAAAGGGAGCAAAAGTTATCAGCCTATGACGAGACCTTAATGAAGCGGAATCCAAGAAAGGTAGTTACACCCATCTTCCCAGTATTTGTAACATGGGAGGAGTGGGGTAGTTACACCTATCTTCCTTATCTTTCCACTATCTAGGATGTAAGCAAAGAGGTAGCACTACTTATCATGTATGGCAGTAGTGGATCATATGGTTAATAATAGCAAGGACAAGTGTATAAGAGTAGTGGCACCCATATTACCAGTTACAAGGAGCTATTTATAAATATTAAGTTGTAGTGTTGAAGAAAAAATCCTTCGATAATCCAAATTAATGCATTCTGTCTTATCTTAGTTCTTAATCTATCAGTAGTTTTTGCCTTAGGAGTAGCTATAACATAAAATTTTTACTACCACAACCCAACACTAAACTCCTATCCCTATCTAAATCCATCTCTTTCGAACGGTAGTGTAATAGAAGCAAAAATCCCTGAAGGTCAAAGCACCTAGACCTACACAACTCTCTACTCTTTCTTCAATCATTATATTTCCAGTTGATACAATGCCGGTGGCACATTCATGCACCTATTTATTGTAGCAGTTTGACTTGTCACCCTTGTCCATCAACCAACAAGTTCCTTGGCACATCCAAGCGGGACAAGAAGGGCAAACAAGTTTTGTCGCACGTCCGGTGGGACACTGCATAGCTACTATCATGCCATTATGGAAAAAGATTAATGAAGCAGTTGTAAAGAAAGAAATTGTTGTGCTAAGGCCACTCTTGGAGTGATATGCAACATCTTCGACTTCGATGCTAGAGCAGGTTGGAAGACTTGTTTCTATTATTGAGAGCCTGAATTGTGTGCCAAAACATATTCTAGTGCATACTATGACAAAATTAGCCAATCTTACCACTTTGTTGGGCGGATTGGCTTATCAATTTTCACAGTACGAGGATGTTAGGATCTTTAAGAAACTTAACTTTTATTTTTCAACCCACCTGAAGGACAAGACTGAAGTCTGTTCCATGGAGTCCTCAGAATCTACAGACCGATGAAATGAGGAAGATATCCTACAGATAAATGCAAGAGCAGGTAAGACCAACAGGTAAACAATGATTAGTGTTCGAGGCTGAGACGGGCTTCAGCCATCCTAATCTGCATATGGTTATTAGGAGGAATGTCAGCAAAATCATGCTAACACTAATCCCTTTTATTAGAGTCGGACATTTTCCAGTGGCAGTGAATGGAGGACAATAGTTCAATCAACTTGCAATGCAGCATGCCCTTATTTTGAGAGCTGGAGAGGCAACCACCTGCGAGGGTACCACCACCTCTTCCTTGACAACCACACATGCCAAATCTAAATACCAAGGGGCATTATCCATATTATTGAGCACCTTTCCCTCTAGATCAGCCGCATCTACCATCCCCACAAGCTAGGAGGCAAGCACGGCGATAGTTCTTATCTCCATCAGATCCTCAATGGTTTCTAACTATTGCTCAAATTTAAGTCGCACCACTACCAAATACGCCATGGTCTTTAAATTGACCAAGCAAAATGATATCCAAGTGCAAAGCTTTGAACAATGGATGTAGTGTCAAGTACATTCCGTCACCCTCTTGACCATCGACTGATGGGTTGTGGAAGGCATTGTTTACACTACGTTCAAACCAATTGCAATCTAAAGACTGATATACCAAGGAAGATGCAGACTAAAACGCCAAGGATGCAGGCTGAATGAATGTGATGTAGACACAAGGGAGCAAGAGTTATCAACCTATGATGAGACCTTAATAGAGTGAAATCTAAGAAGGGTTGTTACACCCATCTACCTATATTATTCATAACACGGAAGGAGTGGGATAGTTACACCTATCTTTCCACAACTCACGACGTGAAAGGAGGGGTAGCACTACTTATCATGTATGGCAGTATTGGGCCATGTGGCAAACAATAGCAAAGACAAATATCCAAGAGGAGTAGTAGCACCTATCTCGCCAATAACGAAGAGCCACTTATAAATATCAAATTATAATGTTGAAAAAAAGATCCTTCGACAATCCAAATCAATGCATTTTATCTTATCTTAGTTCTTAATCTATCAACAACTTCTACCTTTTCTACCTTAAAAGTAGCTGTAACTTAGAATTTATACTGTCATAGCCTAGTGTTGCACCCCTATTCCTATCCAAATCCATCTACTTTGAACGGTAATATGACAGTTGAGAAAGTTCTTGAAGGTCAAGGCACATAAACCCATGCTATTCTTTATCCTCCCTTTGATCACCATCTTTCCATTTGATCCAACGTCGGTGGCATACCCATGCACCTATTTATCGTAGCCATTTAACTTGCACCCTTTTTGTCAGCCAACATTTTCCATTGTACACCCAGATGGGAAAAGAAGGGCAAACACTTGAAAGTAGGATTTTTTTTAGATAGCCTAGCAAACTATAATCATGAAATGGATAAAAATAGCAGATACCAGAGAGAGATGAAGAAGAAAACATATGATTCATTGCTTTTCATCAGTACATGGGGAAGAAGGTTTATATCTGGCATTGTTGGCTAAACAACAAAGCAACATATTTTAGTGATCTTTCATTGAAATATCTTGACATGATTAGGGTTATGAAGCTTTATAAATCTTCCATTATTCTAATTTTTATAGTTTACAGCAAAGGTTGAGGGGTCAATAAAAAACTATAGTGAATTAACATGACTTACACAATGGCTGCCCAATATTTTTGATAAAAACATGGAATAGCAGTCAGCATTGATGTGTTTGTAAGGCATTGAACAGACTGGCTACAATCATTATTGTGATCAGGATTGTCTTAGCATAACAAGAAGGCCTGTAGTTAGACGAGAGCAACATTGTAAGATTTTTCACAACATACAAGATTTACCAAGTATCAATATCATGATGGAAACAAGCCAAACCATCATTTCTACGATGGTGGACAAATTACAAAGCTTACAGAAATCAAGCCTAGAGCTAGAGCCCATAAGAGACAGGAACAATTACTGCAGAATGGGGAACAAGAATATGCTATTTTTGATAGATAATAAGTTCAAAGCACTCAGAGAGTGATGGAGAGACAGTACTGACCAACATTTTGCTTGTGTGTGTGTGTGTGTGTATATATATATATACATCCTCTCAACCATTGGAAGCTTTTCCTTGTACATGAGGATGGGAAAGCATCTTTTATGACAAAATGGTGTGAAATGTGAGAAAAAGAAAACTAGATCACACAATAAAGGATATGGGAAGCAAGTTCCACCCACTGAAATGACAGATGAACTAAGAGATTCATTCACGCCTCATCATATTCAGATTTCTGATGTATCATAATGTATCAGTATATTAGAAAGTGTTAGAAAGGAGTTCAAGCTGTTGCAACTACTAAAACATTTATTCTGGACATTACCATTCCCAACTTAACTGTCATGTTTCTCATGGATTATTTTAAGTTTGTCTGTTCGCTTTTATCTCCCATCCTTGGATACAAGTTAAAATATGAGTGCTTGGATAGTTGAATTTAACCACAAGAATCATGTTAGGTATGAAAACACTGGACAACCTCAAAAGAGTATCAAAAAAATGCAATAAAAGAGAATACAGACAAGTTCTATGCATCATAGTTACCAATGAGCTTGATGGCTCATTCCAGAACCTATCATCCCCAGGTTTTCCATGGTATTGTCCCTCTGAAATTTTATGGCTGGAACCTTTAAAGATTTTGTTCAACCAACCCATGATGCATGAAGTTATCTGAACATGGCTGCGGCTAATTTTTGACTGCAAAAAGATAAAACTTCAATAGGCACATAGAACATGATTGAAAACAAAAACATGTAAGCATTTATTCAAAAGACATCTCCAGTAAAAAGTATAAACTAAGACCAGTCTTTCCGCAGGATACACCATATTGAAAATTAGTTTTCTGCATAATGTAATACCTGGAGCTTCATAATTTGCAGAGAAAATAACAATGCTAGCTTGCTTGAACTTTTATTTATTTTCGTTGTTTATTCCTGAGCTTCAACATAACATGTATAAACGGCATGGGTTTGGACTATGTGCAATAACAAGTATCCAAGTTTAGTATATCAGTGGTGTGCTTTTGATTAAAGCAGATTTTAGCAAAGCATTGGACTCTTATGCAATAACTTGAGCAAAGAGTACCGAACTGGACTAAATAGCAAAAACTTTTCCAATGAAAAATGTTCATGTGACAAAGTCAAATCTGCCAATGGCAAAAAAAAATAATAAAGACATTGCAGAAAACACCGTAAAATGGGACTGCTGAGACACTGATCAATCTATGTTAAGGCAAAACAACATCAGGCAGCCACTTACCTCTGTTAGAAGCTCAATACTGTGGGAAAGATGATCAAGCGGTGGAAAAAGGTATATGATTGGAAAAAAAGGAAGGCGTGCAACATGAAGAGTGTCTGTTACTGGATCAATAAATTCTCAGCACCCCTGGGGCAGAGAAAACAATTTGTTAGGCAGAAATGTCTTGTCAACACAGATTGGTAGAGTTAAGAAAATTTCTACCTTGGTTGTCAATGTAATATGAATGTGGCATCTCATAATGCTAACTTAACAATGTCTGTTTAAGAATCCAAGATTGAATAACTTAACAGCTTTGCTATTTCAATGAAAAAGAGGTTCTTGTTCCGCTTTTCTTTGAATTGATACTCGATATGGTGTTATTTGATTCTTATAAAGGTATTCCCACATCAAATTGGTCTCCCACATCATGCAATCAGTTAATGACAGTCAAAATCTATGATCGAGTGAAAAAAAATTCAGACCCTGTTGTTGTTGTTTTGACATAGTCCAATCACTCGCTGTTTCACATACAAATTCAAGTCCTCCACTTGTTGGGGCAATGCATTTAGCAATGGTAACATATTTAGCAACCATTCCCATTATCAAAGAGTTGGTGGGAAAAACAATGAAAAAGAAGAAGAAAATGAGGCAAAATTTAGAGGACTTAGAATACCAGCTCTGGGCAAAAAGATATTATTGAAGTTTTAAGAAGTCTGATATCGTAGTATATACCAAACCATCCAAGTCTTAAAGTATTCACCGAGACTACACTAAGGAAGAAGTTATACATCAATAGTGATAGAGTTATGCGCTTCCATATGATCCCTATCCCCAGCGGATCATGTGCACCTCAATGGACATAATCCAAACAATTCAGTGCATGATATGTCAAACGATTCATATAGGCATAACAATAGAGAAGCAAACAGAAGAAAGATAGAAAATCATAGCAGAAATGGCATGCAGGACAAAAATTGATAACTAGTAATTCTAATGAAAGACTGGATCGTAGGCAATCCTAAATAGTGAACTCCAAGAAGAGAAAAGGCACCATCCACCACCACACCATCCTCAACTATATAATTGGCAATTAATAGTAAACCAATCAAGAAGATAAGGAATCCACAACTAACACCATGATTCTTTTTACCTCAAATTGACATTAGAACTGCAAAAACATCGGTCAAATCGACAGAGACCCAGATCAAAAAAGCTCCCCGATCGTCAACAGATCGCCCACAATTTCCCCTCTTCTTTCCAATCTGGGAAAGGAGCATCGCAGAGCAAAGATCAATGGAACTCGTAAAAGAGGAAACAAAACGAAGCGATGACGGGGATCGACCCCGGGTTCACGGCGAAGCCGTGAGAGATTTGGTGGAGGAGGAGGAGGGCACCAGACGCATGTGGGGGTTGAAAAGTTCTCACGCTACGCCATTCCAAGGGGCGGTGGGTCCTCCGGGCTTTTCCAAGGCCCCCAAATCCCTAAAGATAAGCCAAAACCTCAGTAAAAAATATATAGAGGGAGGGGGTTAGAAGAGAATAGAATGCAACATTCTATTCTATTTTGTTTTGGCCTCTCCCGGCTTTCTTTCTCTCTTCGGGTACTTTGGTTTCGATTTTTTTGCGGCTTTCGTGGCTTGGTGGGAGGATAAAGACGTGGATGCAACGAGTCACAGAGAGGCGGGGGAAAGAGAGGGTGCTTTTGAAAGGTAAGATCCACGGCTGTTTTGAGTACCAAACCACCCACCGCCAACATTAAAAAAGGGGAACGTTTTTCAGTATAGAAAGTGGAGGAGGAATCTGCCGAAGTATAAGAAGAGCAGAAGGGGTTGGACAACAGATTCCTGGCCCAATACCCATCCACCAACCAGACAGATGACGGAGAGTGGCAATATCGATGCAAGGGCTGGGATCTTCGATGAGCCTTCCACCTGGGCTTTTTGTCAAACTAGTGCAAATATACTTCCATATTTCTTACGCTCTTTTTTGTCCCTCCGGGTTAATGAACCTTCAATGGGATTCGACGTGTATGGTACTCTAGATACGGTAGAATCCTTTATTGGCCAAGACAGTTACATAATTTTGGACCTTGCCGGACAGCAAATAGCTGAAAATATGTTGTATGCCTCCAAAATCTATTTTATACATACATACATACATACATACATACATATATATATATATATATACATACACACACACATATATATATATATATATATATATATATATATAGAGAGAGAGAGAGGGGGGGGTGGGGATTCTACATGCGGTAAACTCTCCACTCATTATGTGGAAATTACTATCAATAACAAGATTTAGATTTGTTGTAGTTCAAATTTGGCCTGAGGGTGATGACGCCGGGGGAGTCGAAGGAGCTACCAGCCGCAGCGAAGAAAGAGGATAGCCACCTCCCGAGCGACGGCATATCTGCACAAAGCCTCACCGGCGGTTCCGGTGAGGACCCTCCAACGCCCAAGTTAGAATGGATTTTAGTTGATCCAAAAGTCCCTCTAGTATTACCTGATGGGGCTATTTATAATCTCCATAAAGGTGTCCAAGTGGCGGAGATATGGCCTGTTCTCATCATGGGAGGAGATAGGTTTTAGACAGATGGCGCGCAGCTAGAGCTTACTTGAGGCGCACAGTGTAAGCATATCTGTGAACGGTAAGGCGTTAACAGGTGCGACGGGGTATGGTTGGAGCAGCATGGTGTTGTTCTTGACTGTCGTTGGCCAACAAGCAAGCATGGCATGGTAACATTGTAATGTATGGCCATGTAGACGAGCGTGGGCTCGCACGTGGATGCGGTCGCAGGTGAGGCCGAGCTCGATGAGGGATCGCATCGTGTACTCGGCGAGGTCGGCTTGGCGGGTGCTAAAGTTGGCCTAGCTTCCCCGATTTCGAGGATTGCTCGGTAGAGCACCCCAAGCTCGAGGATCGGGGCGCGTTGATGGATAAGGCGCCCCAAGCTCGGTCGGGGTGCATTGGCGAATATAAAGGATGCCCCAAGCTCGGTCGGGGTGCGTCGGTGAATATAAAGGGCACCCCGAGCTTGGTCGGAGTGCGTCGGTGAATATATTCCGCTCCCGTTGTCGATGGTGAGGTTCATGGCCTTGTTGTTGTGCTCGACACGGACATGGACCACTTTTGGTGGAGCAGAAGAAGGAAGGGGCAGCAATAGAGAAGAAGGTCTTGGAAAAGATGATAGTGGGGAAGAAGAGATTACCTTGAAAATTTCAGATCCAACTTTCTCGCCTTGCTTGCAACCCGAAAGGATCCTATGAACGACATAAACGAACAGTTCTGAACCTTCTAGTTCCACTGCGTCGGCTTTTTCTTCATTGCCTTTTTTCTCTTCTTCAACCTTAGCAGGTTTAGAAAAAATTTCAGAAGTCGCAGCGATCTTGTCTTCCTCGCAAACCAATATAAATCACTGATCTTTGGTGGGGCAAATATCGGCGAAGCGCCCTCGGCCACCGCACTTGCTGCAATCGGATTGGCTTTCCCTATTGGCAGAAATTTCAGATCTTGTAAAAGAAAAATTATCTCGAGGGAAAGAAATGCCTTTGTTGCTGTATTCCGAAGATCCTCTCCCAACATGAGAGCGATGATGTAGTTGTGCATCCACAACATCCATCTTTTGTGCCATAGTAGCAAGTTGATTGGGCGATGCTAGCCAACATCTCTTTTTCTTCTCAATCGTCACCGTAGGGACAGCTGCTTCTTATACTTATGATAGTAAAGTACCCAAGTTGAAGTCGATCGACATTGTAGGGATGGCCGCTTCTCGTAATCATGGTGGTAGAGTACCCAAGTTGATGATGGGCATTGTAGGGACATTCGCTTCGTGTGCTCGTGGTGATCAAGGATCTTTGCTCTAATACCAATTGACGTAGATGGGTGGGATAGTTGCTAGATTTTGGGATGATGGGGGTTGATCTCTATTTTTTTCTCTCTGCTTCTATCGATGGCGGCTAGGGTTCATGTGGATGGAGAAAGGAAGAAGGAGATGATGAGGATGACTAATTAGATCAATTGGGTTCAACGGTTGTGGACGAATAAGATGGGGGGAGGTGCTTAATTGGTTTGGGTTGCAATTAGGCTCGTTATGGCTTGACTAGCTACTTTTTTCCCTTCCTCACAGCTCCTTCTTCTTCTTCATCACCAGGAATTGATTCAATTGGTAAGTGCCTTGCTTAATTGGTTTGAGTCCTCCAAGCACTCAATCGATGAACAAAGGCAGAAGACCAAGAAAAGAAAGCAAGCAAAGAACTAAAAATATCAGAAAGGAGGTGCGAGGAAAGGAAGGGATGGATGGAGTTCGATTAATGAGATGGCTAATTGAAAGTTGTTGAGTGATTGTTGTCCTCCTACTTGATTTTGATGAGCCCAAAATACTTGAGTATATTTCATATTATACTAATGAATTCAAATGAGTGTTTCAGGGAAATATTGTTGAATGTGCTAGAATGACTTAAAAATTGGTTCAAGGGTTTTAAATTCAACCTTTACTATATTTGGAACCATTTCAATCTATGCCCTGCACTCGAGTCAACTCCGAAGATTCTTGAGTTGACTCTGGCACAAAGACTGCTAACTGGCACGCCCTCGAGCCGACTCCCAGTTTGGGCGAGTTGACTCCTGATGCATTAGCAGAAAGTAGGATTTCTGAATGCAAAGTGTGAGTCGACTCCGACTGAGACTGAGCCGACTCTAAGAGCAAAGATAGAGAACTATTTTCTAAGATACAGTACTCGAGTCGACTCCAACTGTGGGTAAGTCGACTCCTGCGAAAAGACAAAAGACCAGTTTTCAAGCCAACTGATATCGAGTCGTCTCCAACTGTGGGCGAGTCAACTCCTGCGAAAAGACAGAAGTCTCGTTTTTAAGCCAACTGCTATCGAGTCAAGTCCATCTATGGACGAGTCGACTCCGACAAGAATGACAGAAGAATGTTTTCTGCGGCACTGAGATCAAGTCGACTCCGAGGATCAAGTGAGAGATCAAGTCTTTAAAGCTTCTGATAATGAGTCGACTCCAACTGTGGATGAGCCGACTCCAACAAGAAAGACAGAAGGTCAGTTTTTGATACACTGAGATCAAGTCGACTCCAACTGTGATCGAGTCGACTCCAATAAAGGAAGACAGAAATCCAGTTTCTGATACACTGAGACCGAGTCTACGCCTGAAGGTCTTGAGCCATCTCTCGCTTTTGGCAAGTCGATTCCTAAATGTCGCGAGCCATCTCCTGGAAGAAATACCTAAGCAGTACTATTAAAGATATAGTGAGCGAGTCGTCTCTTGAAGAACATGAGTCGTCTCCAATTTCAGTTGAGCCATCTTCTAGTCGCGCAAGTTGACTCCAATCTCAACGGTCATATTGTCAGGCTACACAGTAATGTCAGAACGACTCTCTTAGTCTCTCTAATGGCTACTTTTTTTTTAAAAAAAAGCCTTGAAAGTGTTTAAAAGGAGAAGGGAGACAACAACAAAGCATCCATTGAAGGGCATTCAAGTTTACATCTTCCCAAAAGAAAGTTTAGAGCCTTTTTAGAAAAGGGAAAGAGGAATAACTACGCTTACATTGATTTCAAAAGTACTCCTCACATTCAAGGCTTGATTATCTAATCCTCAACCATCGACGCATTCAAAAGAGGATCCAGAAAAGGAGAAGCCACATCTTTCTTCAGCATAAAAATCTGTTTAAGAGCTTCTACCTTTTTCATATTGTTTATATTGTGCTGTAACTTATATGTTCTAACTTTGTTTCTTGATTCAATCAGGAGATTGAATCAAGAAGATTAAGGATTGTTGGTGAGCTAGTGTAAAATCAACATTGTTTAGGTTGTAGTTGGTAAGCCGGAGAAAACCAACTGGGTTAGATTATGAGCCCGGAAAAATAATCGATTTGGTTCTGGTTAGTGAGTCTGTGAAAACCGACCGAGTTCGTTGTGATCCCGTGAAAACAACAAGTTAGGTTGTGAGCTTGTAAAACAACCAGATGTAATCCTAGGGATTATAGTGAATACCCAAGTGAGGCTTGGGGAGTGGACGTAGGAGCAGGGTTGGCTCCGAACCACTATAAAATTCCATGTGTTTGTGTCGTGGTTCTTTGAGCATCGTTTCCTTATTGCTTTATTCATAGGTTGATTTATCCTCTTAGATTAGAATTAAGAAAGCTTCACAATTCTCATTAGATTACTTAAAAAGTATCAAAGTTTTATTAGTACCTAATTCACCCCCCCTCTTGGATTGTCTACTAGGCAACAAGTGTTATCAGAGCAGGTGCTCTTATAGTGATTGTTGTTCCAATCAAACTAGGGTAAAAGATTAGATGACAACTCAACTCGGGTCTTCCCTTGCAGAGGGACAGTCGACCAATAGGCCACCGTTGTTTAACGAAACTAACTATATCTATTGGAAGGCTAAAATGAAAATTTTCATTCATGCCCAAGATTATGATATATGGAGCATCATTGTAAATGGAAGACCACACATTCCTATACACACAGTGGATAACATCCCTATTCCCAAGCTTGAAAAAGATTGGGATAACAATGATAGGAGAAAAGCCCAATTAAATGCTAAGGCTATGAATGTCTTATATTGTGCCTTAGACCCTAATGAATTCAATAGGATCTCCTCTTGTGTTTCATCCAAAGAAATATGGGATATACTTGAAGTTATCCATGAGGGTACTAATCAAGTAAAAGAGTCTAAGAAAAACATATTAGTGCATAAATTTGAGCTTTTCAAGATGGAACCAACTGAAACCATTACTTGCATGTTTACTCGGTTCACTGATATTATTAATGGGCCGAAAAGCCTAGGTAAATCATATTCTAACAGTGAACTTGTTAGGAAAATGTTGCGTTCTCTACCTCGGATATGGGAGGCAAAAGTAACGGCAATCCAAGAAGCCAAAGACCTCAACGTGCTTCCACTCGAAGAACTTCTTGGATCCTTGATGACTCACGAGTTAACTATGAAGCAACATACCGAGGATGAGAGCCAAAGAAGAAAGGTAATAGCACTTAAATCCACTACTAACAAAAAAAGTGCTTGCCGCAGCAGCAGTGAGGATGAGAATGAGGAAGATGAAAAAGAAGCTCTACTTGTGAGGAAGTTCAGAAAGTTTATGAACAAAAAAAAGCCTTACTATAAGAAGAGATATACCCCTCATGCCTTTTGTTGCCCAGTAGATACAACCCAAGAGGGGGGGTGAATTGGGTCTTTTAAAACTTTTATGCTACTTCTAAAACTTTATGATTAACTATACTAAGTTGTATAGATGCACAGTGAAAGTTAAACTTAGCAAGGGTTTGATGTATAGACTTCGACTTGATTAAATATGCTTGCAACTAAAGGATGTGCGGATAAGAATTAAGCAAGCAATTTATCTAAGTAAGTAAGTGTGTTAGTTAGACAATAACTAGAGGCATTACAAACACAAAGGACATATAGTGGTTCGGTGCACCCCAGCACCTACATCCACTCCCCAAGACCTCTTGGAAATTTCACTATAATCCTACCGATTACAGCCGGTTGTTTTACAAGCTCACAACCCAACTTGTTGTTTTACGAGCGCACAACGAACTCGGTCGGTTTTCCCAGGCTCACCGACTAGAACCAACCCCGATTGTTTTCCCGGGCTCACAATCAAACCCTTACACGTTGGTTTTACCCTCGGCTCACCAACAAACCTAAACCCCTTGATTCAATCCCTTGATTGAATCAAGTTACAAGATATTAGAATAAAGGTTTAAAACAAATCAAAGCTTCTTAAACAAGCAAATATAACAATATAAACAATAGAACCCGCAAGAACCCTTTTAGCCATTGGAAGCGTGGGAGATGATGGTTCTTCCGATGTGGATCGCATTGGCTTGAATGTGAGCTTTGAATGCCAAACGGGAGAGAGTAGTTGAGCACGAAATCTGTTGGAAAACTTGAAGGCGCTTGATTTCTTCACTTGAATGCACTAACTCTCTTGAACCTCTTTTTCTCTCTTCTCTCTTGAATGATCTTGTATTGGGTTGGTAAGAAGATGTTGAGAAGCACTTAAGAGGTCCCTTTTATAGCCCAAAAAGCAAATATAGCCGTTAGACACAAAAAAGAGACGTTTGAAATTCAAATCAAACCTGAAAAAGTTGTTAGTCGCGTCCCAGGCGCTCCGGGGACGTCTCCGCGCTTTACGGGGACGTCTCCGCTTGTTTGCGCTTTTTGCATGGGGACGACTCCGCTTCTTCGGGGACGACTCCGCGCTTTACGGGGACGTCTCCGCCGTTATATCTCCGAAAAACAAGTCTTCTGGAATTCTCTGAGAGAGTCGACTCCGCTTTTTCAGGAGACGTCTCCGCGCTCCGGGGATGTCTCCGCGCTTTACGGGGACGTCTCCAGACGTGCCAGTTCTTCCTGTTTGTGCCAGAGACGTCTCGGAGATAACCCGGAGACGTCTCGGCTGTCCCTGAACTTTTTTTTTCATCTCAAAAATTCTTCAATAAGTTCTTAAAAATCATGGGAACTTGCCTAGACATTTCTTAACAATATTCTTAATTAACCAACTAAAATCCTCAAATAACTTGTTAAGATAAAGGGAATTATGCTCTAGTGTTTTGTATTCATCAAAATCCATTAGAGGGTCAACAATCTCCCCCTTTTTGATGATGACAAAACTTGGAGTATGTGCAATATAAAATATATTGTGTTCTAGGACTAATGCATAGCTAAGTTGCATGAAGTAGAAAACATAAATATTTAAAACATACTTCATGATAATGCTTTAGATTTAATCAGCTTAACACAATCAACCTATTTCAGTTTAAGCTGAGTTGGTATTCAATATAAAATACAAAGCATTATGAGCATATACTTAGATATTTCTCCCCCTTTTTGACAACATCAAAAAGATAGTGGAACATTAAGCACAAAGATAAGAATACTCAGATATTTCTTTTTCTTATTGTACTCTGATTTGCAAGAATATGAATCATATAACTCAAGGCAATAATGTTAGAAAAAGATTAATGAGCATAGATCAGAGCCAATTAAGATAATTCCAGAGCAGAACACATCGAATGTGATTTCAAGAAATTTTCTAATTTGATACCACAGATAGTTTTCTAATCAAGTGTAGGTGGAATCTTCCTTAGGTTAATTCAAGAAGTACCACAAATGATATTCAAGGAAAGCACGAATGGAAATCTGACCTCTCTTCAATAATAAGTGGAAAAGCTTGCTCATTTAAGACCTTTTGCCTAATCTATTAAGTATTTTATCAATAGGAGAGCAATTCAATTGATTTTCAGAGTAAAAGATCAAAACTTATATATTTGAAAGACATATCATCCTGTTGGATCATTAATTCTTAATGACTTCAAAGTTCTTTTATGATAATAAGAGCATTGGGGCACAAATACCAAAATATGAATTCATGCAATTTTTGATACATCTTAGAGCTCTTTTAAAGACTTTCTTTTATTTCTTTAGAGAATAAGCACAATTTGATACATAAAATAATGAATTGGCACAAAATTGAAGTTCTAAAGAGCAAGCCAATTAGGACTCATTAGTGAAGTTCAAAAATAGATTTTCTAAGAGATACTCAAGAAAATTTAACACATTATTCTCCCCCTTTTTCATTAAATTAGAGGCTCTTAAGATTTGCAATTTGGTTCAAGAGTGATGCATGAGATATACTAACCAAATAACACGCCTCAAGGTGTATCATAAAGATTTTCAGATTTAAATTTCAGATGATACATATTGGAGAGTATTAGGATCACTTTTCATTTAGTATTCTTTTCCTCTCCTTTAGTTATAGATTTATGCGATTAAGTTCCATAAGATCTTTCCTTCTGAAATTTTCTTTCTCCCCCTTAATTGATCATTCCATTTTAAGAGTTTAGAATTTGTAGATAATGTTCAATAAAATTGTCAATCTCAAAAATATGTTTTCTATAAGTTTCAGCTTATTTTCATAAGACTCAAGGTTTGAGATAAGACAACCTTTATAGAACTCATCTTAAGGTATAAACTTATAATTAAAGCATGTATTGCAATATAAGGATGTTCATCAAAATCAATCCATAAAAATCAAGGTATGCATCAAATTAAAGTAACTTTAGGATAAGATATCTAAAGCTCCCCCTCAAAAGATGCATTCCTCTTCAATCATTCTTTTCTTTTGTTGAATTTCAGATTTTAATGACAAGCGTGAATAAAACTGAAATTCTATGATATCGAGAATGTCGAGTGATCAAGAATTATTCAAAATTTATAGCAATCACCCTTTTTAATCTTTTAAGCACAAGTTATGCTTTCTCCTAATCTTTCTTTTAAGAATCATTTGAGTGAGCTGAAATATTTCTAGCTTTAAGATCATTCACTCTATATATATATTCTGATGGAAGTCTTTAAGAATGTAGGAGAGAAAAACATATAGATGATCATTGAGGTATATATATTTATAGAACTCAATTTCTTAATCATAGTTTTTCACCAATGTATATATGAAACACAATAAATCTTTTTAATATCAAGATAAGATCATATATTTAGAAATTTTTGTTTGCAATCAAAATCATCGAAAGACACATCATTTGGACCAATATTAGTACACTTTAAAGATAAGAAATGATATGTTTCGGATGCGTATCGGAGCAATCAACCAAGGCATCAAAATTTTAATTCTATTTTTCTTATATTAAGATTTTATTTAGAAATCATATGAGTTTAAGCTTTTATACAAAATCAGATTCTGAATTTCATAAAGATTTTCAATAGAGCCTTTCAAGGTCATAATTTGAGATATGTATCTTCCACATTATAGCTCATCTTAAATCATTACGATTGAAAACTTATATTTCAAACATATAAGAGCATATTCAGAATCTTTGTATTTAATGTGAGTTTTGGTATGAATTAGCACATTATATACCAAAGTTAAGCAAGTTGAAAGATAAAACAAACTCAATTCATTTTGCCTAAATAGAGATATCCTTCTCTTCTCCTTTTTACAAATTTATTTAACTTTCAGATTTTAACGATGATTGTGAACGACAAATCTGAAATTTCTTTTCAATAAACCAAACACAAGATGTTATGTAGTATTTCAAACATTCAATCAAATTGTCCAAGTATGAAACATTACAAAATATTGAGAATCCATAAATCAAGACATCATACCATATGCAAAATATACCATGTGTTAAGTCATGCATTAAAATACTAAGTACAAGAATGTCAAAGATCAAAATCAATTCTTTTCAAATAAACTCCCCCTATTTAAATATAATCTTGCAATGATTTCATCCTTAAGGTGTGTTTTCAAGTGATTAAAAATTTGACTTAATTCTACTTTCATTTACTTTGTTTTTCATTTATAACTTTCTTATGCTCTATACTCTATTTGCTCCCTATCTGGTGGAGTTGGGAAGGGGCACGAGGTACTACCACTAGCCTCCCTCTTGTGCCGTCCCTAATATGCCCTACACCGAATAGTTGGGTCAAATAGTGCCGGGTACTACCACTAGCCTCCCCATTGGCACCATCCCTATGATGAGCAATATAGAAAGGTTAAAATGTTTATTTCAAAACCTCCCTGTTTAAGTGTAATTAATTATGGATTTTATCCCTTCCAAAAGAATGCTCACACAAGTCTCACAAATGTGTCGAATATATTAAGTTTGTTTTGCTTTTCCTTAAGGTTGAAGTGTTTGCCTCTACTTGGATTTTACTTCTCTTGAATAATATCCATTTTCTTTTCTTTATCTCTCTCTCTTTTTGTTATTCTCAAGTAATTTTCATGAGAGAGCAGAATAGAGAATTAATCTTACGTATCATATATATGTATATCATGCAAACAACATTTTCATTATGCTCAAGGTTTCATAACTTTTCACAAGTTATTTTACATCAACATTTTAAGCATATACTTGTGTATTTCATGGTTATGACATAGGCAAAGATATATTGTAGTTTGGGCAAACCATGAAATAATTTCTAAAAGTATAAGTCAGTCAATACACATATAGACATGATATCAAAAATTAATAATTAAAGAATTTAATCATGCCATAATAAGATTTAAGTTACTGACTTTGCTCAACTAATTTGTGAGAAAGGTATCTAAATTACCTATTCATTATATGTTCTTCAAGCCAAACTAGATTTCTTATGTGTGAACTTTTGGCTGAAGAAGATCCTCTCTCTTGTTTGCATGTGAATGTTTAGTGTATCTTACATGAAGATATCCTTCAAGTTGAAATTTCTCATTTTTCTTTCTTGAAGGAAGGTCATTAGTTTCTTTAAGATACAAAGCATTCATCCAACATATATATTTTTTTTAACTAGATGACTCAATATAAGATATGACAATAGTTGCATGTTGAGTCACTTTACTCAAGAGATTGCCTAAATATAAGCAAGCACATATCATTTGAACTAAAGAGATAGATTCATTAACCAAGATAGTTTAAGTCAATTTAGTTTAGATTCTATTTGCTTAAGATAATTATCAATAAGATATGTTAACTATGTTTTAATCAATTTATCTTAAACATTTGTTTCTATCAAAATTCAGATTATGATTTATTTGTTATCAATAAAATATGATTAATTAAAGTTAGATTGAAGTCTTGCACAAGGTCACATAATGAGCATACAATCTGGTCTACTAGCTGTAAAATAATTATTCTATCATACTTCAATACAGCTTTAACACAATAGATCTACTTTGCTCATCCTTTTCAAATTCTACAAGATGGGGTCATAGATATACCTTCTTCATGCCAATCTTCTATAAGAGTTTTCTTGTGGACTAACGTTGGTCAATGAAGATCCCCTTTCCTGTTTGTCTTAATTTGGAGTTTGAGAGAAGATGTTAATTCATTCATCATATTTCAAACTCACTTTGCAATGTAACTCTTCATTAGTAGAACCAAAAATGATGTCATCAATGCATACTTTGAGCAAATAAGATATCACAAATTCATCTTTTTGATGCATAGATTTATCACTATTACTTTCTATCAAAAAGGTTGCTTAAGCTTTTATATATCATGCTTTTGATGCTTGTTCTAAATCACATATTGCTTTATCATATATGTAATGTGTATTTTTAAATATGGTGGTTATTTTTCATAGATCTCCTTTTTAATGAAGTAACCACATAGGAGTGACTTCTACACATTCATTTGACAGAATATAAAGCTCATGAAGCAAGCACATGATAATGATGATCTTTACTTCTAATCATGCAAGAATCTTTATCAAGATCTATTTCCTCTTTTCTTGATTTAGTCTTTTAGTAGTCATCAATTTTTCTTCATTAAGTGCATATGTAAAAGATTAACCATATAATTTGATTTTAGTATTTTGATAATAAATCATTAGTCTCATAAAGAATAAAATGAATTGATACTTCTACAACTAGAATTTTTCATGAATGTTCTATATGCATTGCTTGATGAATGATATCCAAGGATAGAAGTATCTTTATCAGATTTGGCATTATTTTCATAATAACATGTACGACTGAAAAATATGAAAGATATGCAATGGTTCATTTTTCATTTTTCAGAAGATCAAAATTTTCATCAAAAATAGAAATCATATGTATGACAAGCAGTGATGATAGTCTTTTAAAAATTATTTAAGTAGATGACTATCATACATAATTGTCTTTTTCATTTCTTCAAGAATTCTATTAATCCTATTTTGCTTATGGTGTCCTTGGTGCTGAAATCATTGGATTTAATATTATTTTCTGTATAACCTTTATCAGGATTTTGGTTTTCAACACTGTGCCATGATACTCTTTATCTTCACAGTTTGGAAACCTTTATCATTTGAACCACTTTTACAAGATTTAGTAAATACAGAAAAATACTTCAGTTTTATTTTTCAAGAATAAATCCAATGTAAGCTTTTGAAAAACTTGGAGATGGAAACAACATCTTTAGATTTAGAAATGATTTTTGTTTGTTTCCTTAGTTAGCATGCATAGCAAAACTTTGACCTTTAAGTAGATAATCTAAGTAAGCCTATGGCAAGGTCTTTTGAGATTAAGTACATACTAGCATGAGTTGATTTTATATGCCAAAGATGGTTTCTTTAATCTTGGTATTCATAGTGCATATATTCCAAAGCATACCAAGTACACATTATCATATTTATGATTAATAAACAATAATGCCATGGATACAAATTCTTAATCAAGCATATAGAGAATTCATAGAGTTATTCTTAATAAATTAATTAATCATTTAGCAACTTATCCAATAGTGAGTGGAGCATACTATAAAAATGAAGTGATTTGAATATATTTTCTTTTCATACCCAAAAAAAAATCACTTATATCACAAAAATGATTAATACTTTCAAGTTATGTTTTAATCAACTAATAAAGTAATTTCAATACGAGAAGATGTAAGAATTACTTATTTCATTCTTTCTTTCATTTAAATCATTCTTTTAAATTACATTTTAAATTCAATTCTTTAACACATGTCTAGAGCACCCATTGTTTAGATAACATCTTTCATTAGAACCTTGGATAGCTAGACATGCATGCTGAGAGAATAATCATATTTTCAATTTAGGAACCCAAGCTCTTTTGGGTCCTTGTAGGTTAGCTATAATTGTTCCTTTTGGAACCCATATTCTCTTAATAGCTATTTTGTCCATGAATTTACAGATTTTAGGATTACAAAGGATGTATTTCTGTATCCTCTTGTTGAATTTAACAAACTTAGATCGAACATGAGTAGTAGGAAAACTTTTAATTTTCTGTTTCTCCCTTTTTGGTTCATCAAATTTGTAATGTATAGATTTAGGAACAACAGAAGAGATTTTACTTAGCTTTTGTTTATAAGAATCTGTTTTAGAGTAATTAAAAACTGTTTTAACAAACATATTCTTAAAAGGTTTTTGGGTGTACCAAGGTTGATATCCTAATGTAACTTTATCAAATTCAGCTCTTTGATTATTTATCATTAGGTTCAATTTTTCAGAGCTGAGGGTAAATCTTTCAACAACAGGTTTTAATCTGTCAACTTCTTTAGTTAATCTTCTGTTATCTTCTGAAAGTAACTCATTGTTTTTCTTAAGTTTATCATGACTTTCAGTGAGAAGTTGATCTCTTTGATTTAGTTCTTGATTTTCTTTAATTAAGATTTCAGTTTTACTGGTTAGTTTCAGTTTTTCATCTATTAGAATTTGATTTTCAATCTTCAAGTTTTTGTTCTTACAAATAAGTTTCTTATATTCTAAATACAAATCAGAAAAGGCATCATGGAGTTCATCAAATGTAAAATTGCTTTCAGTTTCAGCATGTACCTCTTGTGCCACCAAGCATGGATTTTCAATGTGATACTGCTCTCCTTCTACACATGATGTTTCAGATTTGTTAGTGCATTCATATTTGTCTTCAAGCATATTCCATATTTCTTTAGCAGTCATGCAAGAAGATATGCAATTAAACTCATTCCTATCTAGTGCACAATATAGTAGGTTCATGGCTTTTGAATTTTGTTGAGCTATTTTCTCATTATGACTAGTATTTGTGTGTGTTCCATTGACTATAATGCTCCATAAATTATAATCAACTGATTGTATAAAAATGCGCATGCGTATTTTCCAATGTGTATAGTTTATGCCATTAAATAGTGGAGGTGTATCAATTGATTGTCCTTCTCCTAGAAAACTATCTATTTGAGTTGTCATGATCTTTGGCTCTAGTCGGTTAAGACTACAAATAATATTTGAGCACCTGCTCTGATACCACTTGTTGCCCAGTAGATACAACCCAAGAGGGGGGGTGAATTGGGTCTTTTAAAACTTTTATGCTACTTCTAAAACTTTATGATTAACTATACTAAGTTGTATAGATGCACAGTGAAAGTTAAACTTAGCAAGGGTTTGATGTATAGACTTCGACTTGATTAAATATGCTTGCAACTAAAGGATGTGCGGATAAGAATTAAGCAAGCAATTTATCTAAGTAAGTAAGTGTGTTAGTTAGACAATAACTAGAGGCATTACAAACACAAAGGACATATAGTGGTTCGGTGCACCCCAGCACCTACATCCACTCCCCAAGACCTCTTGGGAATTTCACTATAATCCTACCGATTACAGCCGGTTGTTTTACAAGCTCACAACCCAACTTGTTGTTTTACGAGATCACAACGAACTCGGTCGGTTTTTCCAGGCTCACCGACTAGAACCAACCCCGATTGTTTTCCCGGGCTCACAATCAAACCCTTACACGTTGGTTTTACCCTCGGCTCACCAACAAACCTAAACCCCTTGATTCAATCCCTTGATTGAATCAAGTTACAAGATATTAGAATAAAGGTTTAAAACAAATCAAAGCTTCTTAAACAAGCAAATATAATAATATAAATAATAGAACCCGCAAGAACCCTTTTAGCCGTTGGAAGCGTGGGAGATGATGGTTCTTCCGATGTGGATCGCGTTGGCTTGAATGTGAGCTTTGAATGCCAAACGGGAGAGAGTAGTTGAGCACGAAATCTGTTGGAAAACTTGAAGGCGCTTGATTTCTTCACTTGAATGCACTAACTCTCTTGAACCTCTTTTTCTCTCTTCTCTCTTGAATGATCTTGTATTGGGTTGGTAAGAAGATGTTGAGAAGCACTTAAGAGGTCCCTTTTATAGCCTAAAAAGCAAATATAGCCGTTAGACACAAAAAAGAGACGTTTGAAATTCAAATCAAACCTGAAAAAGTTGTTAGTCGCGTCCCAGGCGCTCCGGGGACGTCTCCGCGCTTTACGGGAACGTCTCCGCTTGTTTGCGCTTTTTGCATGGGGACGACTCCGCTTCTTCGGGGACGACTCCGCGCTCCGGGGACGTCTCCGCGCTTTACGGGGACGTCTCCGCCGTTATATCTCCGAAAAACAAGTCTTCTGGAATTCTCTGAGAGAGTCGACTCCGCTTTTTCAGGGGACGTCTCCGCGCTCCGGGGACGTCTCCGCGCTTTACGGGGACGTCTCCAGACGTGCCAGTTCTTCCTGTTTGTGCCAGAGACGTCTCGGAGACAACCCGGAGACGTCTCGGCTGTCCCTGAACTTTTTCTTTCATCTCAAAAATTCTTCAATAAGTTCTTAAAAATCATGGGAACTTGCCTAGACATTTCTTAACAATATTCTTAATTAACCAACTAAAATCCTCAAATAACTTGTTAAGATAAAGGGAATTATGCTCTAGTGTTTTGTATTCATCAAAATCCATTAGAGGGTCAACACCTTTAACAAAGAGAAGATACAAAAAAAAAAAGAGACAGTCAGGTGCTATGAATGCGGAAAACCGGGGCACATTAGAGCTAATTGCCCATTAGTGAAGAAGTTTGGAAAGAAGAAAAAGAAAGCACCCTCACATCCTTGAGCGAAACTAAAAATTCATCATCGGAGGAAGAACCACAAGAAAAGAAAATCACTGCCTTATGGCTGATGAAACTATGGTAAGCTCTAAATTTCATCCTGATTTTACTTTTGAAGAATTATATGATGTATTTAATGAACTAATAGATGAATGCAGATCTCTAACTCTCAAGAATAAAGAATTAAAGCTATCTAATCAATCTGTTGCCCAAGGAGACAACCCAAGAGGAGGGATGAATTGGATTTTAATTAAATATTGATCAATTAAAAATGCGATGAGTAATTAACTAAATCTATTGCAAGCGAATTAGTTAGATTACTAGATGCAATGAGTGAAGAGAGTGAAAGAGACACAATGCAATACAAACACAAAAGATTTATAGTGGTTCGGAGCCAACTCTTGCTCCTACGTCCACTCCCCAAGCCATACTTGGGAGTTTACTATAATTTCTAGGATTACAGCCGGTTGTTTTACAAGCTCACAACCCAACTTATTGTTTTCACGAGGTCATAACGAACTCGGTCGGTTTTGACAGGCTCCCCGACTAGAACCACCCAATTATTTTTTCGGATTCACAATCAAATTCAGTTGGTTTTTTCGGTTCACCAACCACAATCTTACACCGTTGGT
The DNA here is from genome assembly GCF_009389715.1 of Phoenix dactylifera. NCBI lineage: Eukaryota > Viridiplantae > Streptophyta > Magnoliopsida > Arecales > Arecaceae > Phoenix > Phoenix dactylifera. Next base: position 67,629 of record NW_024067819.1, on the reverse strand, counting down.
TTTATCTTTGGCTCATCAACAAACCTTACAACCCTTGATACAATCTCCTGATTGAATCAAGTAAGAAAAAGACAAAGTTTAAGAGTTCACAAAGAAAGCTTCTAAGAAGCAAGTGTGAGAACAATATAAGCAAAGTAGAGTTAGAAGCCCTCAAACAGATTTTAGATGAGGAAGTGGGGACTTCTCGATTTCTGAGTCTCCTCTTGAAAGCACCGAAGGTTGGAAGACAGTAGTAGAGCCTTGAATGCGAAGGAAGCACTTTTCGGTTTGAATTGAATATGCTTCTTTCTTCTTTTGCTCGGATTAACTCTCTTGAAGCTCTCAGTGGTTGATATGCTTTAATACTCAAGTGGAATAGCTCTCTTGTTGTCTACTACTGTTCACTCTGGCTATTTAAGTAGTTCCTTTCGAAAACTAGCCGTTAGAGAGAGATTTGGAGCCGTTTTGTCTCGTCTGCACATCCTGACAATGTATCCGTTGGGATCGGAGTCGACTCGTGCGATCTGGAGTCGACTCGGCGGTTACTGGAGTCGACTCACACTTTACTGAAGACGACTCACCCGCCGTTCCAGATTTGAATTAAAGTGCATGTGTGGAGTGATTGGTTATACCCCTATTTGATTTTGATGAGCTCAAAGCATTTGAGTATATTTCATGTTGTACTAATGAATTCAATCTAGTGTTTCAGGTAAATATATGTGAATTTATCTTTAAGAGCATCGAGCTTTTGTTCCAAGACATTTGGCTAAGTGTTGAACTAAATTAAACCAAAGTCTGAAGCTCGAGTCGACTCCGAAAGAGTGCGAGTCGATTCTAAGTGTTTCAGAGGTTCTGGCACAAACTCGAGTCGACTCCGGTACACTACGAGTCGACTCCGACTGAGAACAGATAGAAGGACAGAAAGATGAATTTCAGACCCTGTAACCGAGTCGACTCCAGAAGGATTCAAGTCGACTCCGATGCTTGCCGAGTCGACTCCCGACAGTTTCAAGTCGACTCCAAGAAGTAACAGACAGAAAGACAGAGAAGTGTTTTCTGGATCCTGTTACCGAGTTGACTTTAGAAGAATTCGAGTCGACTCCAACATTTGGCGAGTCGACTCCTAAACAAGCAAGAGTCGACTCTCAGAGGAAAGCAGACTGAAAGGCAGAAAACCAAACAAAGTGACTCTGTGAATGAGTCGACTCTGAGAATACGAGAGTCGACCCCAAGTCAGCCGAGTCGACTCCAAGATAATCCGAGTCGACTCCGAGGCAGTTCAACTCAAAAGACAGAGGATCAGTTTTTCGGGCTCTGAGAGCCGAGTCGACTCCAAGATGATCCGAGTCGACTCGAGAGAGAAATGCAGAAACATAGATCTCTGAAAACCTGAGAACGAGCCGTCTCCAAAAGTGCCGAGTCATCTCCGGATATTGGCGAGTCGACTCCAGGACGGGACAACACTTTAATTCAAATCCTGAACAGTGGGCGAGTCGTCTCTAGTAAAGCATGAGTTGAGGATGATAATGTTATTTTGATGATTAACACAACCATTGAGGCTATATCAAATTAGAAATGCAAATTAACTTGATACATCATTGATAAATGGCACACCCTCGATACACTCATGATACATTAGGATTATATGGTCAAAAACCACTCTCAAGATTGATAAACGACATAAAATTTGTAATAGAGAATGGTAGAAAGCTCAAGAATTCATTTTGACAAAGTTTCACGATAAAAATACCTAAAAGGGCAATTCGGTAATTTCTACTGTTAAGGGTATGAAACTTTATTGTGCCATGCATCATAATTTACTTGGAATATTATATTGTTGTTTCAATGAGCATAACTAACCTTCAAAGTGCAGAAAAACATGGTTAGAGTCGACCCCAATTAGTTTGGAGTCGACCCCGATACGTTTAACACGCCTTTGGAACACTTGGCACAAAGTAGGAGTCGACCCTAGAAGATGTGGAGTCGATCCCGGCACATCAAGAAACATTCTGGCATATTCTAGCACTTATGGCACGGATGAACAACACTTGGGTCGACCCAAGTGAAAGTTGAGTTGACCCCATCTTCAAGCTTCAAGAAAATAAGTCTCTGGAATCTCTGAGAGGGTCGACCCCAATGGAACTTGAGTCGACCCCACCTTGAGTCGACCCAACCTTGAGTCGACCCAAAAAGATTTGAGTCGACCCAAGTGAAGGAAGGCTGAAATACAAGGTTCTGTATTTTCTGAGAGGGCCGACCCAAGAAAAGCTTGAGCTGACCCAAGTCTGATGAACAGTGGTTTGGGTCGACCCAAGAAAAGTTTGGGTCGACCCAAGCACGGGCAGAAGCATAACGGCTAGTTGTGTAGAAGTGCTTTTTGGACTCCCAACGGCTATAAACGGCTAGTTTCTTCAATCCAACGGTCAGGAAGGACTATTTGGAGGTTGGAGAAATATTTAAGAGGGAGTATTCATCAGAGGAAGCAAGCTTTGGAAAATACATCAAGTGTATTCAAGAGAGAACCCTAGCAAGGCAAGCTTCATTCAATTGCTTCATTCAAAGAGCCAAAAGGAAGTGGTTGAGCAGATTCCAAGAGACATTAAGAGCTCCACCAACCCTTGAAGAGTGAAGCAATCGTGACAAAGAAGAGAAGAGCCTTATTAAAGGGATAACTATATTCTAAACTCTTCTTTGTAGCTCATAATTATTTTATTTGTTCATTTAGGAGCTTTAGTTCCTTGTTCTTTATTCTTGTTGTAAGATTTGTTGGTAAGCCCGTAAAACCAACATTGTAGGTTGTTGGTAAGTCCGTAAAACCAATGTAGGTTGTTGGTAAGCCCGTAAAACCAACGTAGGTTGTCGGTGAACCCGTAAAACCAATTGTGAAGGTTCGTTGGTGAGCCCGTAAAACCAACATAGATTTTTGGTGATCCCGGAAAATCGAAGTGTAAAGGTTTTTGGATTGTGAGTCCAAAAAACAATCCAACTGTAATCCGCGGGATTTTAGTGAATTCCCAAGGGGTCGCTTGGGGAGTGGACGTAGGTGCTTAGGAGAGCACCGAACCACTATATTTCTTGTGTGTTTGCATTGTGTATTGTCTTACTTTACTACAATTACTTACTCATCAATTAACTCGATTAAGGAATCAAAAAGTTAGAAAAACCAATTCACCCCCCCCTTGGCTTGTCACCTTGGGCAACAACTGGTATCAGAGTAGGTGCTCTATAATTCCTTGCCTTTTTGATTTTGACCTAACCGTCAAAGAACCAAATATCATGACAATTCAAATAGACAGTTTTCTAGGAGAGAGACAATTAATTGATCGACATCCACTATTTAATGGCATAAACTACACACATTGGAAAGCACGCATGCGCATTTTCATTCAAGCACATAACTATGATTTATGGAGTATCATAGTCAACGGGCTACACACAAACACTAATCATGATAAGAAAATGGCTCAGCAAAATGCAAAAGCCATGAATATTCTATATTGTGCATTAGATGATAGTGAACTTAATAGCATATCTTTTTGCATAACTGCTAAGAAAATCTGGAATATGCTTGAAGGTAAATATGAATGCACTAACATTTTTAGTGAATCTGAAACTAGCTCTGAAGAAGAAGAGCAGCAAACTAAAATTAAAAATCCTTGCTTTATGGCACATGAAGATAAGGTATGTATTGGAACACAAAGTGATTTCTCATTCCAAGATAAAGTACATACTGAAACTCAATCTGATTTTACATTTGATGAACTTTATGATGCTTTTTCTGATCTATACTTAGAATATAAGAAGCTTAGTTTAAAGAATAAAAAGCTAAATCAGAAAAATCTATCTCTTGCTGAAAGCTATGATATAACTCAGAAAAATAATAAAATACTTTCAGAAGACAATGAAAGGCTACTAAAGAAGTTAACAAATTTAAGCCTATAGTTAAAAAATTTACTATCAGCTCTGAAAAACTGAACTTAATGATAAATAATCAAAAAGCTGAATTTGAAAAGGCTGGATTAGGATATCAATCTTGGTACACACAAAAATTCCTTAATAACATATGTGTTAAATCCTCCACTATCTATCCTAAAACGGATTCTAATTTATCTGATGAACCTAATGAACAAAAACAGAAAATTAAAAATCCATCATCTACTTATATTAAATCGATGTTTGTTAAATTTAATAAGAGTATGCAGAAATACATTCCTTATAATCATAAAATCTGCAAGCCTATGGACAAAATAGCTATTAAGAAAATATGGGTTCCAAAAGAAACAATAATAGCTAACCTACAAGGACCCAAAAGAGCTTGGGTTCCTAAGTTGAAAATCTGAATATTTTCTGTAGGTGTGTCTAGCACTCAAGGCTCCAACAAAAGATGTTAATTTAGACATTGGGTGCTCTAGACATATATTAAAGAATGAAACTTAAAATATACTTAAGAAAAGTAATTGAAATGAAAAGAATAATAAAATTAGTAATCCTTGCATCTCATCATTCTCTTTGCCTTAGTATCCAATTAAAACATAAATTGCAGGTATTAGTCAATTCTGTGATATAGGTAATATTTTTAAAAATATAATCAAATCACTTCATTTTATAGTATGCTTTACTTACTGCTGGATAAGTTGCTAAATGATTAATCAATTTATTAAGAATAACTCTATGAATTCTCTATATGTTTGATTGAGAGTTTTTATCAATGGTATTATCTTTTATTGATAATAGACATGAGAATGTATACTTGGTATGCCTTTAAATATATGCACTATGAATACCAAGATTAAAGAAACCACTTTTGGCATATAAAATCAACTCATACTAGTATGTACTTAATCTCAAAAGACCTTGTCATTGGCTTACTTAAATTAATTTCTAAAAGGTCAAAGTTTGCTATGCATGTCATCTAGAAAAACAAACTAGAATCATTTCGAAATCTGAAAACATTGTTTCCACCTCTTAATCTTTGAAAATTCTCCATAAGAACTTATTTGGATCTCTAGGATAGTGAGCCTAGGAGATAAACTTCTTGACTTTGTAATTATGGATGATTTCTCAAAGCTAACGTTGGTTTTATTCTTGGCACTTAAATTGAAATATTCTCTGCTTTGGCACAAACTTACAAAAGGTTTCAAATAAAAAGGGTTTGCAAACTGTGAAAGTATCATGGCACAGTTTTGAAAACCAATTTGTTAATAAGGTTTGCACAGAAAACGGTATTGAATACAATTATTTTTGCACCAAGAATACTATTACATATAGAGGTTATAAAAATATAAAAATAGAACCTTTGTTGTGTAAGGACAATGCTTTGTGATAGCAGTTGATTAATGTTATCATCACAGCTTGTCATATTATAAGATTTCTATTAAATCTATTTTTGAAGAAAATCCCATGTGAACTTATGAAAAATAGAAAATCAAATGGTGCATACCTTCATGTTTTTCAGTTATACATGTTATGTTCTCAAGAATGAAATATATGCCAAATCTGATAAAATAAGTGTTTCTTTAGATATTACTCTCTAAGCAATGCATATAGAATATTCAATGAAAAGATACTAGTTGTAGAAATATCAATTTATATTATTCTTACTAAAACTAGATCTTTTATTGAGAATCTAGTTTGTCATTTTGCTTCTATTTAAAAGACATTAAGAAGAATGAACAAGATGATAATTGGTTAAGTTAAACTAAATCATTTTGAAAGGGATAAAATTTGAAATCTTATTGAAGAATCTGAAAACTTTTTATATTTGGAACAAAACTGAGTTTTTCAGAAACACACTTAATTAAGAAGAATTTGTGATTACTAAAAGAATTAATCAGAAAAGATGAAATAGATCTTGATGAAATCTTTGCATGATTAGAAGCCAAAGATAACCACTTTCATTTGATTGTTTTATGAGACTTGTATTTTGTCAAATAAATGTGTAGAATGAACTTCTGTGTGGATTAAAATTTTTATGTAAAAATAACCATCTATATTTGAAAAATATTCATTACAAAAATGATAAAATACTATTTGATTTAGAACAAGCACCAAGAGCATGATATGAATGATTAAGTAACTTTTTGATAGAAAGTAATAGTGATAAAACTATGTATCAAAAAGAAAAATTCTGATATCATAATTGCTCAAATATATATTGATGACATTATTTGTGGTGCTACTAATGAAGCTTTATGTAAAGTTTTTTTTTCTTCTAAGCTCATGCAGGGTGAGTTCGAAATGAGTAAAATAGATGAATTAATCTTTCCTCTCGAACTCCAAACTAAGACAAATAAGAAAGGGGATCTTCATTGGCCAAAGTAAGTTCACAAGAATATTCTTACAGAAGTTTGGCATGAAGAAAGGTATATCTATGACCCCATATTGTAGAGTTTAAAAATAATGAGCAAGGTAATTTTATTGTTTGAAGCTGTATTACTATATCATGCAGCTTGTAGGCCAAATTGTATGCTCATTTTGTGCTTATATGCAAAGATATCAAACTAATTCTAATGAATCACATCTAATTGATATCAAAAGATTCATAAAAATTTGTTAAGATAATATAACTAAGTAAGTACTCCAATCTTAGGTAAAAGCAAAACAAGCATAATATATTCAGCACATTTGTAAGAATTATGTGAGCATTCCTTTGGATGGGATAAAATCCATAATCAACATAATAGGAAGAGTTTGGAGTGAACATTTTTAAAGAGAAAAGTTTAACCTTTCTACATTGCTCATCATAGGGATGGTGCCAACGGGGAGGCTAGTGGTAGTACCCGGCACTATTTGACCCAACTATTCGGTGTAGGGTATATTAGGGACGGCACAAGAGAGAGGCTAGTGGTAGTACCTCGTGCCCCTTCCAACTCCACCAGATAGGGAGCAAATAGAATATAGAGCATAGAAAAGTAAAATCGAAAAACAAATGAAGATAATCAAAATGTTCATTGAGTGGTTAAAGAAAGAAATTAAAAAAAAAAATGGGGAATGAATGATAAATAAATGAAAATATATAAGAAGGTTGTGAAAAAGCAAATGAAGTTTCAATCACTTGAAAACACACCTTAAGGATAAAATCAGTGCTAAATTGTATTTAAATAGGAGAAATTTTATTTGAAAAGAATTGATTTTGATCGATGACATGCTTGTTATGTTTTGCATACTTTGAATTATATATTTTTAATATTCAGTTTGAAATGCTCCATGCTTGAATAATTTGATTGAAATATGTTTCTACCAATAGCAAATTTATTTTTCTTTTTATGACACTCATAATTTGGAATAGGCTTTAACTTTGTATACAAGTTTTTGCTTCACCTTTGACTTCGAAATAACTTATGTTCCAAAGCCTAATGAAAATTGTTTTTACTTGTATTCTATACTCATCAATGATATTTTGGATTTCTCTTGTACTCTCTTGATCAAAAACAAAATTTCTTATTAAATCGGTTCCAATGCTTGAATGTTTGAAAAATTACATAAGAATTTTTCTAAAAATATTTTTGAAAGAAATTTTAGATTTGTCGTTCATGATCACCTTTGAAATCTGAAAGTTGAATATATTTATAAAAAGAAGAAGAAAAGGATACTTCTATTTTAATAAATATCTTCTGAAAAATAAAAGAAAAGGATAATCTGAATTTGCAAATTAGGCAGAATGAATTGATTATAATTTATCTTTCAACTTGCCTAACATTAGTACATAATGTCCTCCAATTTGTACCAATATTCAATATGAATTACAAAGATTCTAGATGTGCTCTAATGTTTTTGAAATATGTGTTTTCAATCTTAATAGTTTAAGATGAGCTACAATGTAGAAGATGTATATCTCAAATCATAATCCTAAAAGCTTCCTTGAAAATTTTTATGAAATTCAGAATCTAATTTTATATAAAAGCTTAAACTTAATTCAAAAATGCTTCTATCGTTGCATCTTTGTAACTTTCATTATATGCTTCAATGATTGCATCATTTTGGAGAATAACACAATATGATTTCTAGATGAAAACTATGGTTTAAGAAAAATAGAATTAATTTTGATGCTTTGATTGTTTGCTCCGATATGCATCTAAAACATATCATTTTCTATCTTATAAGTTTATTAAAATTGGTCTAAATGATGTATTTTTCAATAATCTTGATTGCGAACAAATGTTTCTAAACATATGATTTTATTTTGATATTAAAAAGATTTATTGTGCTTCATGTATACATTGCTGAGAAACTATGACTAAGAAATTGAAATTTATAAATATACACCTTGAATGTTTTATATTTGATTCATGATCATTCTTGTTAATTTCTGAATTTAACTGTTTTACTTACAAAGCATGAATTGATATCAAGAGCCTTACATACAAGAAAGAGACATGAATTTCTTAAAGCTAAATCATTAAAGATTACTCTATGTAAATTTGGCAAAGGACTTTTAGCATGCTTTTAATGTCAAATTGGTTTCAAACTGATATCAATTTAAGCATATTTTGGTATTGGACTTTGTGCTTCATTGAATATCTTTTGAAAATTGGATTTTCATCTGTACTTAATTGGTAAATCACTTGTTTTGAAAACTAAGTGAAAAGGATTCCATTTGTCTGAGTATTGGAAATTTACTTTAGAATCTACTAATGAGCTCTTATTGGCTTGCACTTTAGTGTTTCAATCTGAGCCAATTCATTTTAATTGATTTTGATGCTATGATCTTTAAAGAAGTAAAAGAAAGTCTTTAAGAGAGCTCTAAAAGAACTTTCAAAGCCTTGAATTTTATGAATCCTACATTGCATAAATTCATGTTTTGGTATCTATGCCCCAATACTTTTATATCATGAAAGAACTTTGAAGTCATTAAGAATTAAGGATTCAACATAATCTTATGTTTTTCGAGTATATAAGCTTTGATCTTTATCTGCTCTTATACTATACTCTGAAAATTAATTAGATTGCTCTCATCTTGCTATATACTTAATATATGAATATATATATATATATATATAAAAGAGGTGTTGAATTTTCATTCGTGCCTTCTTTGAATATTATTCTTGATACTTCTTGAAATAACTTGAAAAAGATTCCATCTACACTTGATTTGAAAAATATCTTTGGAATCTATATTTAGAGATCTCTTTTGGCTCACATCTTAAATGTCTCATTTTTAAAGCCAAACTTTTAATCCCTGATTTTGATGTGATCCAATCATAATTTTAAAACTATCTTAATTGGCTCTAATCTATACTCATTATCTTGCCCTGATAGTATTGCCTTGAGTCACATAATTCATATTCTTGCAATAATTTGGCATGCACTGAATGAAATATTGTCTTGTGCTTGATATTTCATTATTTTGCAATCGTTTTGATATTGTCAAAAAGAAAAAGAAATATCTGAGTATATGCTCATAATGCTTTATGTTTTGAATTGAATATCAATCAGCTTAGATTGAAATATGTTGATTACGTTAAAGCTGATTAACTCTAAAGCATTATCATGAAGTATGTTCTTAAAGTATCTTCTAGACTTTGTATTTGTTTTGACTTACATTTGCTCTTTGTGGTAGTTTATATTTCTTCTCTAAAACATAGTGCTTTTGGCATAGACAATGTTTCTCTTGAGTCATGATCTTTGTGATTGTCATAATAATACTATCCATTGCTATTTATTCTTTTTGATGATGACAAAAAGGGGGAGAAAGTATAAGAGAGAAACTAGAAGCAAATTCTATAAGAAAGATAATTCTATAAACAAAGACCGTACAACAAAAAAAATATAAAAGGTATATATTGTATACTTACGGGGGAGACATGCATCATACATTTAAGGGGGAGACAATTAACAAAGAGAAAATCTAAATCTGGCACATAATCATAGAGATTTTTCTTGCCTCGATACATGACTTGAAACTCTTGCTTTGACACAAACTTTTGAAAATTTTGTCTTAATGAAATACAAGAGTAAGGGGGAGCAAAGCTAAAACTCATTTGGCATCCATTTGGATAGGATAGGGAGAGCTCTTGGTTCATCTATACAAACTCTAAATAAGACTATTTTGAAACTCTTGAACCAAAAGTACTTTATGAATATTAAATCTAACTTTTCATATGAATGCAAATTTGCTTACACTCAATGTTTTGTAATCATCAAAAAGGGGGAGATTGAGAATGATAATGTTATTTTGATGATTAACACAACTATTGAGGCTATATCAAATTAGAAATGCAAATTAACTTGATACATCATTGATAAATGGCACACCCTCGATACACTCATGATACATTAGGATTATATGGTCAAAACCACTCTCAAAATTGATAAACGACATAAAATTTGTAATAGAGAATGGTAGAAAGCTCAAGAATTCATTTTGACAAAGTTTCACGTTAAAAATACCTAAAAGGGCAATTCGGTAATTTCGACTGTTAAGGGTATGAAACTTTATTGTGCCATGCATCATAATTTACTTGGAATATCATATTGTTGTTTCAATGAGCATAACTAACCTTCAAAGTGCAGAAAAACATGGTTCGAGTCGACCCCAATTAGTTTGGAGTCGACCTCGATACGTTTGACACGCCTTTGGAACACTTGACACAAAGTAGGAGTCGACCCTAGAAGAGGTAGAGTCGATCCCGGCACATCAAGAAACATTCTGGCACATTCTAGCACTTATGGCACGGATGAACAGCATTTGGGTCGACCCAAGTGAAAGTTGAGTCGACCCCATCTTCAAGCTTCAAGAAAACAAGTCTCTGAAATCTCTGAGAGGGTCGACCCCAATGGACCTTGAGTCGACCCAACCTTGAGTCGACCCAAAAAGAGTTGAGTCGACCCAAGTGAAGGAAGGCTGAAATACAAGGTTCTGTATTTTTTGAGAGGGCCGACCCAAGAAAAACTTGAGCTGACCCAAGTCTGATGAACAGTGGTTTGGGTCGACCCAAGAAAAGTTTGGGTCGACCCAAGCACGGGCAGAAGCATAACGGCTAGTTGTGCAGAAGTACTTTTTGAACTCCCAACGGCTATAAACGGCTAGTTTCTTCAATCCAACGGTCAGGAAGGACTATTTGGAGGTTGGAGAAGTATTTAAGAGGGAGTATTCATCAGAGGAAGCAAGCTTTGGAAAATACATCAAGTGCATTCAAGAGAGAACCCTAGCAAGGCAAGCTTCATTCAATTGCTTCATTCAAAGAGCCAAAACGAAGTGGTTGAGCAGATTCCAAGAGACATTAAGAGCTCCACCAACCCTTGAAGAGTGAAGCAATCGTGACAAAGAAGAGAAGAGCCTTATTAAAGGGATAACTATATTCTAAACTCTTTTTTGTAGCTCATAATTGTTTTATTTGCTCATTTAGAAGCTTTAGTTCCTTGTTCTTTATTCTTGTTGTAAGGTTTGTTGGTAAGCCCGTAAAACCAACATTGTAGGTTGTTGGTAAGCCCGTAAAACCAACGTAGGTTGTTGGTAAGCCCGTAAAACCAACGTAGGTTGTTGGTAAACCCGTAAAACCAATTGTGAAGGTTCGTTGGTGAGCCCGTAAAACCAACATAGGTTTTTGGTGATCCCGAAAAACCAAAGTGTAAAGGTTTTTGGATTGTGAGCCCGAAAAACAATTCAACTGTAATCCGCGGGATTATAGTGAATTTCCAAGGGGTCGCTTGGGGAGTGGACGTAGGTGCTTAGGAGAGCACCGAACCACTATATTTCTTGTGTGTTTGCATTGTGTATTGTCTTACTTTACTACAATTACTTACTCATCAATTAACTCGATTAAGGAATCAAAAAGTTAGAAAAACCAATTCACCCCCCTCTTGGCTTGTCACCTTGGGCAACATGAGTCGACTCCAGATCGAACGAGTCGACTACGACCCCAATGGATACATTGTCAGGAGGTGCAGACTGTGCAGAATAGCCAGAAATCAGTGTCTAACGGCTATTTTTCAAGTGGGACTGTTTAAATAGCTAGATTGAATAGTAGTAGAGTAGAGGAGAGTTACTCCATCTGAGCATTAAGTATTTTTCAACTTCCAAGAGTCCATTAAAAAGAAAAGTCAAGCAAAAGAAGGAAGAACCGCATTCAATAGTTTTCTAGAAGTCTTTCCTTCGCATTCAAGGCTCTTTCTCTAACATCAGATCTTCAGCGCACTAAAAGAGGAGACTTAGAGTTCGAGAAGCCCCTTCTTCCTCTTCCAAAATCTGTTTGAGGGCTTCTAACTCTACTCTATTCATATTGATAAATATTTGCATATAAAAAAGCTTTCCTTATAACTTTTCCCAAACTGTTTTCTCACTTGATTCAATCAGGGGATTGAATCAAGGGATGTAAGGTTTGTTGGTGAGCTGAAGTTAAAACCAACGGTGTAAGGGTTTGATTGTGATCCCGAAAAAATAATCGGGTGGTTCTAGTCAGTGAGCCTGTGAAAATCGACCAAGTTCGTTGTGATCTCACGAAAACAATAAGTTGGGTTGTGAACTTGTAAAACAACCGATTGTAATCCAAGGGATTATAGTGAACTCCCAAGTGAAGCTTGGGGAGTGGACGTAGGAGCAAGGGTTAGCTCCGAACCACTATAAATTGGTTTGTGTTTGTATTGGCTGCTGTTCTCTCTCTCTCTTCATTCACTTCATCTAGTAACTTAACTAGTTTGCTTGCAATAGAATTAGTTAATTACTAATCATAGTTTTTAATTGGTCGAGAATTAATCCAAACCCAATTCACCCCCCCTCTTGGGTTGTCTTCTTGGGCAACAAGTGATATCAGAGCTGGAGCTCTTATATTAAAAGAGTAAAAGATCAAAATGACAACCCCTTTTGGATCTTCTCCTAGTGAGGGGTAATCCACCAATAGGCCTCTATTCTTTAATGGAACTAACTACACCTATTGGAAAGCTAGAATGAGGATATTTATCCAAGCCCAAGACTATAATGTTTGGAGTATCATAGTTAATGGACCATATATTCCTTCTATCTGTGCAGATAACATTTTTATACTCAAGCTTGAAAAAGATTGGGATGATAGTGATAGAAGGAAGGCACAACTAAATGCCAAAGCAATGAATGTACTATTTTGTGCCTTAGACCCTAATGAATTCAATAGAATCTCTATTTGCAATTCTGCAAAAGAGATATGGGATAGACTTGAAGTGACCCACGAGGGGACAAATCAAGTCAAGGAATCCAAAATAAACATGCTAGTTCATAAGTATGAACTATTTAAAATGGAATCTAATGAAACTATCACTTGCATGTTTACTAGATTTACTGATATTGTCAATGGCCTAAAAAGCCTTGGCAAAAGTTATACTAACAGTAACCTTGTCAGGAAAGTTCTTCGATCTTTACCAAGGTCATGAGAAGCCAAGGTAACGGCGATCCAAGAAGCCAAAGACTTGAACAAGCTGGCACTCGAAGAGCTCCTTGGATCTTTGATGACACATGAGCTCACAATAAAGCAACACAGTGAAGAAGAGTCCTCCCACAAGAAAAAGGTAATTGCCCTTATGTCTACTTCTTCTAACAAGAATCCCTCTTGCAGTAGCAGCAGTGAAGAAGAAGACAATGAGGGAGATGAAGATGAGGCTCTTCTTGTAAGAAAGTTAAAAAAATTCATCAACCGAAAGAAGTCCTTTCATCAGAAGAAAGGTTCCTCAAGTTCCTACAACAAGGACAAAGGTAAGGAAAGAAAAAGTGAGGGAGTCGGTTGCTATGAATGCAAGAAGCCGGGACATTTCAGAATCGACTGTTCTTTGCTGAAGAAGGGCAGCAAATACAAGAAGAAGAAAGCTCTTGTCTCCACCTTGACAGACTCCGGTCAAACTTCATCATCATCAGATGAGGAACAAGAGGAAAAAGTAAATTTTTGCTTCATGGCAAATGAAAATGAGGTAATATCTGAAACACACTTAGATTTTACCTTTGATGAATTGTATGATGCTTTTAATGAACTAATGGATGAATATAAGACAATAAACCTTAAAAATAAAGAATTGAAACTAACTAATCAATCTCACACTCATAAGTACGATAAATTAATTAAGAACAAGGATTCTATCATCAAAGAAAACTTAGAACTTAAAACAAGTAACCAATTGCTAATTCAAAAAACTAATACCTTAATTAAAGATAACGAAAGACTAACTAAGAAAGTTTCAGAACTTAAAAACAGTAACCAAACTATAAAAGATAATCTTACAAAAGACTTAAACTTACTAAAAATATAAAAACTAAAGTTAACAAAAGAACTTGAAAAATACAAACCTATTGTAGAAAAGTTTACATATAGTTCTGAAAAAATGGAGATGATCTTTAATAATCAATGAGCTGTGTTTAATAAAACTGGTTTAGGGTATAAGCCCAAGAATAAGCAAAAGTTTCTTAAAAACTTTTTTGTAAAAGCTGGGAAAAGTAAAACTAAAAGTATCACCTATTTTTGCTGTGGAAAAGTAGAACATAAAGCTAATGTGTGTGACCATAGGAAAATAGAAGCTAAAAGAAAAATTAAAAAGGTTTGGGTTCCAAAAGGAACCAACATTACTAACCTTGAAGGATCCAAGAAAACTTGGGTACCTAAAATTGTATGATTTCCTTGTGTAGGAGTGTCTTGCAGCCAAGGTAGACAAAAACTGTTGGTACTTGGATAGTGGTTGCTCAAGACACATTACGGGTGACAAGGAGCAATTCTTCACCCTAGAGCCTAAAAAGGAAGGTGTTGTGACTTTTGGAGATAATAACCAAGGTCACATCGTTGGCATAGGTAAAGTACAAATCACCTCTTCAACCTTCGTTGATAATGTACGATTTATAGATGGTCTTAAGCATAACTTACTTAGCGTTAGTTAATTATGTGATAAAGATTTTGATGTTCTCTTTAAGCCATCTCTATGCATCGTAACCAACTCAATTGACAATAGCTTAGTATTCAAAGGAATAAGGCGTGGCAATGTTTATGTAGTAGATCTTAAAGATCTCGCCAATAATAGCCGTTGCCTAGTAGCTAGTGATTCTATAGTCAATGATGCAAATTGGTTATGGCACCGTAAATTAGGTCATGCAAGTATGGATACAATATCAAAATTAGTTAAAAGAGATTCTGTGATTGGTTTGCCAAAACTAAAATTTGAGAAAAACAAAATTTGTGAAGCATGTCAATATGGCAAACAATCTAGAAGTTCCTTTAAATCCATAAATTGTGTCTCTATTGCTAGACCCCTTGAACTACTTCACATGGATCTTTTTGGACCAACTAGAACCACAAGCCTTGGTGGAAACAAGTATGGTCTTGTCATTGTAGATGATTTTTCTAGATACACATGGGTCATGTTTTTAGCTCATAAAGATGAAGCATTTTCAATATTTAAGAAATTTTATAAGGAAGTAACTAACTCAAGAAATGCTTCAGTTATAGCTATTAGGAGTGATCATGGAACGAAAATTGAAAATCATCTATTTGATGAATTCTTTAGTAAAAAGGGGATAGCTCATAATTTCTCTGCACCTAGGACACTACAACAAAATGGAGTTGTGGAAAGAAAGAATAGAACCCTAGAGAAAATGGCTAGAACCATGTTGTGTAAAAGTAACCTTCCTAAGTATTTTTGGGGAGAAGCCATTAACACATCATGTCATATATTAAATAGTATTTTATTGAGACCAATTATAAAGAAAACACCTTATGAACTTTGGAGAGATAGAAAGCCCAAAGTAAACTATTTTCATGTTTTTGGGTGTAGGTGTTTCATTCATAATAATGGCAAAGATAACTTAGGCAAATTTGATTCCAAATTTAATGAAGGTATCTTTTTGGGATATTCTACATCAAGTAAAGCTTATATAGTCTTCAATAAAAGAATTCTTGTTATTAAAGAGTCTATACATGTTGTTTTTGATGATACTAATGATGTCTCTTCTAGCAAGAGAGTAGCTCTTGATGATGCAGGGATATTTGAGGAAAAGATGAATGACATGACATTACAAGAAAATGAACCGAAACAGATTGGAGATACATCAATAAACCAAGAGGTAATTGTTGATCATGGGCTTATTAAGGCTTGGAGGTATGCTCATAGCCACCCTAAAGAATTAATCTTAGATGATCCATCTCAACCTGTTAGAACTAGAGCCTCTCTTAGGAACTTAAATAATCATCTTGCATTTGTTTCACATTTAAAACCTAAAAACATAGAAGAAGCTAAAAGTGATGTAAATTGGATAAATGCTATGCAAGAGGAACTTAACCAAAATAAAGTATGAAACTTAGTTGAAAGACCTACTGAATACTCAATAATAGGAACTAAATTGATATACAAAAATAAACTTGATACAATGGAATTGTGATTAGGAACAAGGCTAGACTAGTAACAAAGAGTTATAATCAAGAAGAAGGAATAGATTTTGATGAGACTTTTGCTCCTGTAGCTAGACTTGAGGCAATTAGATTGTTACTAGCATTTGCATGCAATAAAGATTTCAAATTATTCCAAATAGATGTAAAAAGTGCCTTCTTGAATGGGTATATTAATGAGAAAGTTTATGTAGAACAACCTCCTGGTTTTGAGAATCATCAATACCCCAATCATGTTTATAAACTAAACAAAGCACTTTGTGGTCTAAAACAAGCCCCTAGAGCGTGGTATGAAAGACTTAGCAAATTTCTATTAGACCATGAATTTTCTAGAGGAAATGTTGATACAACTCTATTTTTGAAAAAGAAAAACCAAAATATGTTGGTAGTGCAGATTTATGTAGATGATATTATTTTCGGTGCTACTAACAATCGCTTTTGCGAAGAGTTTGCTGAGTTAATGCAGAGTGAATTTGAGATGAGCATGATGAAAGAATTGAACTACTTCCTCGGACTTCAAATCAAACAATCCAAAGAAGAGATTTTCATCAATCAAGCTAAATACATCAAGAAAATGCTAAAGAAGTTTGATATGAATGGAAATAAGTCAATTGGCACCCCCATGAGCTCATCATGCAAACTAGACAAAGATGAATCAGGTAAATCAGTAGATCAAAAGCTGTATAGAGGCATATAGGATCTTTACTATATCTTACAGCAAGTAGACCTGATATTATGTTTAGTGTATGCATGTGTGCTAGATATCAATCTAATCCTAAGGAATCACACCTAATTGCAGTTACGAGAATTTTTAAATATCTCATAGGAACAAAAAACATAGGTCTATGGTACTCTAAAGAATCAAGCATAAATTTAATAGGGTACACTGATTCAGACTTCGCTGGTTGTAAACTTGATAGAAAAACACCAGCAGGTCTTGTCAATTTTTAGGAGAAAACCTAATTTCATGGTTTAGCAAGAAATAAAACTCGGTTGCACTATCTACGGCTGAAGCCGAATATGTTGCTGCTGGAAGTTGTTGTGCTCAAATTTTATGGATCAAGCAACAACTTGAAGATTATGACATTAAACAAGATAAGATTCCCATAAATTGTGATAATACAAGTGCCATAAATCTAACCAAAAATCTAATTCAACACTCAAGAACTAAATATATTGAGATAAGACACCACTTCATAAGAGATCATGTGTTAAATGATGATGTAATACTTGAATTTGTTTACACTGATGATCAACTTGCTGATATCTTCACAAAACCCTTGAGTGAAGATCGATTTTGTATTCTCAGAAGAGGATTAGGAGTGATTGATCCATTCTTGTGATACTCCCCTCTAATTGATTGATTTTGATGATTAGCTTATGTTAGACATAGAATTTATTATCTATGGTCATCAAATCAGTTCTTAAATCTTAGATATTTCCATAACTCTCTTCTTTGGTACGGTAATAACAAGTTTTTTGATTATGTGCCAGAGTTCGAATCGACTCAAATAGATTTTAGAGTCGGATCGTGGGCGAGTCGACTCGCGCATATTTAGGAGTCGACTCGAGGTCGAGTCGACTCGCGACTTACCGGAGTCGACTCGAAGTCGGGAATCCGATTTTTAACCCTAATTGAAACGTTTATTCCTCACTTCTATTCTCGGCCGACACTGTTCCAAAACCTTAGAGTCGCCTCCGACCTCGTCTCCGACCCGTTCTAGGTCCTCTCCCTCGAGTTTTCTTCCATATCTCTTGTCCATCCCATGGTTTTAGGTCAAAATGCCTGAAAAAGTCATTGTCCCGAGCCGGAAGAGACCTCTCTCCGCGAGCAGCTCCGAGAGACAGTCCAAGGCGAGAAACGAACCCGTGAGGCCACCACCTCCGGTTCCTTCTCCGCCGAGGACGGTTCCCTCGCAACCGTGCACCGGAAGGGCAGTCTTTACCAGGAGGAAAGTCAACTTTGACTTCCTCTCCCGGGAAGGGTTCAACCTAGGGCATCACCTTAGAGCCCAAAGTCCAGAATATTTTTGTTCTCTTGACCTCCCCATCTACACGGGGTTAGTTCGGAAATTTTATGGGACCGTTACAAGGGGTGGCGGTGGTGTCCAAGGAGTAGTAGCCAATGTCCCCATTCTCATTTCCGAAGATCTCATTGCTAGGATCCTCCACTTGTCTTGCGATGGGATCGCTCCCACACATCCTACAGATAGGACAGAGGCCCTTATGACTATTTTAGGGAGACCACCCCAATCTCCCATTGAGGAGGTGTCTGCAAATCAGCTTTTGGCTGAAATGCGACTCCTCCTGAGCATCATATCTAGGACCCTTTTTTCTAAGACTGATCGGTTTGACTTTGTCTCAGAAAAGGACCTAGCATTGATGTTCTGCATCCTACATGACATTTCCATAAACTTTCCAAAGCTAATCTATAAGTATCTCTGTGAACCCTTAGATAAGCCTAGGCTAAGCCTTCCCTATGGTATGCTCTTTACTCTTATTTTTAGGAAATTAGAGGTTCCTATCCTTGAGGGAGAACCCACACGCTCCCTTAGGCACACTGATCGTATGGGTGAGGGGACTCTTTATAGGATGGGCTTCCATAAAGTAGAAGGAGTCTGGATTAGGAGAACCTCTTCATCCACACCATCCGACCCTACCACCCATCACTCACCTAGTCCTGATCATGACCAGGATCACTACATAGCTCCTCCCACTTTTTTTTCCACTTCTGGTCCTTCATTCTCATCCACTTCAGCTGGACCCTCTACTACACCACCACCTCAGCAGCCCCTGGAGGTCAGGATCTGTCCTAAGCAGCTCCGGGAGATGAGACAGGAGATTGTGAGGGAGCTGAGAGATGACTTGTTGAGAGAGCTCCGAGGTCCCCTTACTGCTCCCTCCTCTGATGTTGTTCCCTCCTTAGCAACCATGTCTAAGATGGTTGCAGACCTGAAGGAGGAAATCTACAACATCAGGAGCCTAGTCTAAGCTCAATACTGGAATATTAGCGACGTAAAGGATGACACCAGGAAGATGCGAGATAGCATCAGGCACGAGCTTGGTAGCCAAAGTCAGGATGCAGAAAGGCTAGCAAATGCCTTGATCTCCAAACTTGACACCCTCCAAGAAAGTGTGACCTAGCTCACCTCAATACAGTCTAGGGCCACCTCGGAGATCATCGAGCAACTAGGAAACGTCTCTGAGGATAAGCTTGGTCATGCAAGTTAATCGACTGAGAACGGGAGCCACATCCTCCACTACAAAGAAAACCTAGTCTATTTTTATTTGATTTTATGATGTACAGTTCCTTGAGGACTTTTTCTAATATGTAATCACTCTTGTACTCAAATTTGAATTTAATACAATGAGTAGAAATTTTCTTTCAAAATTGTGCATACTTTTCTATGTTTTGTGCCTTTTTGCTATGATGACAAAAAGAGGGAGAAAAATAGATGAATTGAAATGTAAAGGAAATCACTAAAAAGAAAATTCTTAAAGTAAAAAGTAATTTGTTCTTAGTGGATTCGTTACCTCGAAGCTCATTATCTCTCTATTGGGGCTCCTCAAGGAGTAATCTCCAAAATCTATTCAAGGGATATTCGGAGATTAGTTGAATCATACTCATGAACAAATTGACAGATTTTCCCTCTGACAGTAAGAATTTAAGCTCAAGACATTAAAAGAAAATTCAGAGAACCTCAACAAAATTGAATGCATATGTTGAGGGGGAGAATCTGAAATCTTAAAAAAGCAAATTCGTTAAACACATATAAGCCAAACAATTGATTGCATGATATGAAGGCTTATATAATTCCAAATGAAAGGGGAAGCTTTAATTTCAGAATTTACTGATTCATACCTTTCAATTTTAGATAAATTAAATGACTAGACATTTGAATTCATTTCAAAACTTTACCATAAATCTCCTTTTGGTTGAGCAATTCACTTTACAAATACTCAATGTTTTGTCATCATCAAAAAGGGGGAGATTGTGGAGTGATTGGTTATACCCCTATTTGATTTTGATGAGCTCAAAGCATTTGAGTATATTTCATGTTGTACTAATAAATTCAATCTAATGTTTCAGGTAAATATATGTGAATTTATCTTTAAGAGCATCGAGCTTTTGTTCCAAGACATTTGGCTAAGTGTTGAGCTAAATTAAACCAAAGTCTGAAGCTCGAGTCGACTCCAAAAGAGTGCGAGTCGACTCTTAAGTGTTTCAGAGGTTCTGGCACAAGCTCGAGTCGACTCCGATACACTACGAGTCGACTCCGACTGAGAACAGACAGAAGGATAGAAAGATGAATTTCTGATCCTGTAACCGAGTCGACTCCAGAAGGATTCAAGTCGACTCTGATGCTTGCCGAGTCGACTCCCGACAGTTTCGAGTCGACTCCAAGGAGTAACAGACAGAAAGACAGAGAAGTGTTTTCTGGATCCTGTTACCGAGTCGACTCCAGAAGAATTCGAGTCGACTCCAAGATGATCCGAGTCGACTCGAGAGAGAAATGCAGAAACATAGATCTCTGAAAATCTGAGAACGAGCCGTCTCCAAAAGTGTCGAGTCATCTCCTGATATTGGCGAGTCGACTCCCGGTTTGGCCCGAGTCGACTACAGGACGGGACAGCACTTTAATTCAAATTCTGAACAGTAGACGAGTCGTCTCTAGTAAAGCATGAGTCGACTCCAGCAACAGCCGAGTCGACTCCAGATCGAGCGAGTTGACTCCGACCCCAACGAATACATTGTTAGGAGGTGCAGACTGTGCAGAACGGTCAGAAATCAGTGTCTAACGGCTATTTTTCAAGTAGGACTGTTTAAATAGCCAGATTGAATAGTAGTAGAGCAGAGGAGAGTTACTCCATCTGAGCATTAAGTGTTTTTCAATTTTCAAGAGTCCATTAAAAAGAAAAGTCGAGCAAAAGAAGGAAGAACTGCATTTAATACTTTCCTAGAAGTCTTCCCTTCGCATTCAAGGCTCTTCCTCTGACATCAGATCTTCAGCGCACTAAAAGAGGAGACTCAGAGTTCGAGAAGCTCCTTCTTCATCTTCCAAAATCTGTTTGAGGACTTCTAACTCTACTCTATTTATATTGATTAATATTTGCTTATAAAGAAGTTTTTCCTGTAACTTTTTCCAAACTGTTTTCTTACTTGATTCAATTAGGGGATTGAATCAAGAGTTGTAAGGTTTGTTAGTGAGCTGAAGTTAAAACCAACGGTGTAAGGATTCGATTGTGATCCCGGAAAAACAATCGGATGGTTCTAGTCGGTGAGCCTATGAAAACCGACCGAGTTCGTTGTGATCTCGCGAAAACAACAAGTTGGGTTGTGAACTTGTAAAACAACCATCTGTAATCCAAGAAATTATAGTGAACTCCCAAGTAAAGCTTGGAAAGTGGACGTAGGAGCAAGAGTTAGCTTCGAACCACTATAAATTGGTTTGTGTTTGTATTGGTTGCTGTTCTCTCTCTCTCTCTTCATTCACTTCATCTAGTAACTTAACTAGTTTGCTTGCAATAGAATTAGTTAATTACTAATCATAGTTTTTAATTGGTCGAGAATTAATCCAAATCCAATTCACCCCCCTCTTGGGTTGTCTTCTTGGGCAACAGCATGCTTCGTCCTCGAGTCCACTCGGATCAAACTGGAGTCGACTCGCCAACAGCTGGAGACGACTCAGACACTTAGGGGTCGGCTCATTCTCAGAGTTCCAGAAACTCAACTTTCTATTTTTCTTCCTGGAGTCGACTCGAGTTTACTTGGAGTCGACTCGGCTGACTTGTGAGGCGACTCGAGATCTTCAGGAGACGTCTCGTTCTCAGAGACTGCAAAGCTGATTCTCTGTCTTTTGAACTGATCTGCCTTGGAGTCAACTCGGACCTTACTGGAGTTGACTCGACTATCTTGGGGGTCGACTCTGCAACACTTGAAGTCGACTCGTTCACAAGGTCTCCGAAAGTGAGTCTCTGACTTTTCAGACTGCTTTCCTTTGGAAGTCGACTCGGACATACTGGGAGTCGACTCGCCAAGAATCGGAGTCCACTCGCAACCTTGTGGAGTCGACTCGGTAACAGGGTCTAAAATCCATCGTTCTGTCTTTCTGTCTGTTACCCTTTGGAGTCGACTTGGGACCAACTGGAGTCAACTCGCCAAGCATCAGAGTCGACTCGAAATCTTTTAGAGTTGACTCGCTGACAGGATCTGAAACTCTTCTTTCTGTCTTTTTGTCTGTTCTCAGTCGGAGTCGGCTCGAAGAGTTCTGGAGTCGACTCGAGCTTGTGCCAGAAGCGTTAAACCACCTAGAGTCGACTCGCAAAGTTCCGGAGTCGACTCGTGATGCAGACTTTGGTTCAAATTGAGTCCAATACTTAGCCAAATTACTTTGAACCAAAGCTCGAGGCACTTAAACAGAAATTCACACATATTTGCCTGAAACACTAGATTGAATTCTTTAGTACAACATAAAATATACTCAAATGCTTTGAGCTCATCAAAATCAATTAGGGGTTTACTCAATCACTCCACAATCTCCCCCTTTTTGATGATGATAAAACATTGAGTATTTGTAAAAAGAATTATCCATTCAAAGAATGATTCATAGATAAAGTTTTAAAATGAATTCAAATGTCTAGTCATTTAGTGTATCCAAAATTGAAAGGTATGAGTCAGTATACTTTGAAATTAAAGCTTCCCCTTTCATTTGGAATTATATAAGCCTTCAAATCATGCAATCAATTGTTTGGCTTATATGTCTTTAATGAATTTTAGATTCTCCCCCTCAGCATGTACATTCAATTTTGTTTGAATTTTGCTCAAGTTTTCTGAATTTTCTTTTAATGTTTTAAACTTGAGCTTAAGTTCTTAATTATAGAAGGAAAAGATCTGATGATTTGTTCTTGAATATGATTCAACTAATCTCCGAATATTTCTTGAATAAATTCTAGAGATTACTCCTTGAGTAGCCCCAACAGAGAGATAATGAACCTCGAGGTATCGAATCCACGAAGAACAAATCATATTTTGCTTAAAAAATTTTCTTGTTTAGTGATTCCCTTTACATACAATGTATTATATTTTCTTCCCCTTTTTGTCATCATAGCAAAAAGGTGAAGTATCAAAGAATCAATGTAGAGGCACATAACACAGAAAGTTATAACACAAAAGGCACAATGCTCAACTTTTCAGAAAATGACTTCAATTCATTGTATGTATTACAAAATTTGAGTACATTGATTGAAAGTCCAAAAGGACTTTAAATGATAACATAAATACAAATCTAAGGATGTCTACAAGAAGAAGATGAAGCTCCCATACTTCGCCGTTGAGCCTGCAGGAGCAAACTCATTCCTTTAGAGACATTCCCCAGTTGCGCAATTATCTCAGAAGTCGCCTGAGCTTGAGTCTGGGTCAATTGGGTTACACTTTCATTGATTGTCTCTAACTTGTCTATCACTGCATTTGCAACCCTTTCTGCTCCTTGATTCAGGCCTAGTAGCTCGGACCTCACCGAGTCTTGCATTTGTTTGGTAGCTTCCTGAATCTCGGAGAATCTCATGTACTGTGGAGTGATTGATTAAAACTCTATTTGATTTTGATGAGCTCAAAGCATTTGAGTATATCTTTTGTTTACTAATGAATTCAATTGAGTGTTTCAGTGAAAATCTTGTCTAAGTGTTTCTAGACTTGGTTCAAGATATTTTGGATAAGTTAAGAAGTCAGTTTGAACCAAAGTCTGAGACTCGAGTCGACTCCGGAATATTACGAGTCGACTCCAAGCGTATCAGAATCACTGGCACGGGCTCGAGTCGACTCCGGATCATTACGAGTCGACTCCGACTGAGAACTGACAGACGAACAGAAAGACTCAACTCAAAACCTGTCAGCGAGTCGACTCCTGAAGTGCGCGAGTCGACTCCGATGATTACCGAGTCGACTCCGGAGTAGTATGAGTCGACTCCAAGGAGTTACAGACAGAAAAGTCAGAGAGCGATTTTCGACCCTGAGATTCGAGTCGACTCCTGTGGAATGCGAGTCGACTCCGATGGTTGGCAGGTCGACTCTCAGTGGTACACAAGGCAAAAGTCAGAGAGCAGTTTTCGGACTCTGAGATCCGAGTCGACTCCCGCAATGCGCGAGTCGACTCCGAGACAGCGCGACCCCAAAAAGACAGAAGACCGAATTATTGTCTCTGGGAGCCGAGTCGACTCCCAGACAGCTCGAGTCGACTCCAAGGCAGCGCTACATCAAAAAGGCAGAAGGCTGTGTTTCGGAAACTGAGAGCCGAGTCGACTCCGGAACAGTTCGAGTCGACTCCAAGACTGGACGAGCCAAAAGACAGAAGATCGGAAGTTCGGGCTCTGAGCGCCGAGTCGACTCCCAGGATTGTCGAGTCGACTCGAGTGGGCCAAGTTGAAAAATTAGCTCCATGGACTTCATGGGATGAGCCGACTCCGAAAATGGCAAGTCAGCTCCAGAAGTTGGCGAGTCGACTCCGGGTTAAGTCGAGTCGACTTCCAGTCGCGGAGGTCACTTTAATTCAAATCCGGAACAGTTGCCGAGCCGACTCCAGAAAAGCATGAGTCGACTCCCGCTACAGCCGAGTCGACTCCAGATCGCGCGAGTCGACTCTGACCCCAACGGACATATTGTCAGGATGTGCAGAGTGTGCAGAACGGGCAGAAAAAGGTGTCTAACGGCTAGTTTCCGTAGGGGATGGCTTAAATAGCCACAAAGGACTGTAGCAAGGCAGAGAAGCACCATTCCTATCTCTGCCAACTAGTTTTCAACAGAAAAGAAGGAAGAGCGCCATTAACTCCATCCAGCTACCTCTTCCCAACATTTAAAGAAGTCTCCTCCTGCCTTCAAGTCGACCAGACATTCAAGAGGAGACTCACAGTTCAAGAAGCCCTTCTCTATTCGAACTCAAAAGTGTTTGAGGGCTCTTAACTTCTCTCTAGTTTATATTGCTGTATATCTGCTTTTTAAAAGCTCTGTTTTTCTGTTTGTCCTTGTTCTTTCCATCTTGTCTTTGCTTGATTCAATCAGGGGATTGAATCAAGAGTGTGTAGAGGTTGGTTGGTGAGCCGAGGGTAAAACCAACATGTAAGGGTTCGATTGTGATCCCGGAAAAACAATCGGGGTGGTTCTAGTCGGTGAGCCTGGGAAAACCGACCGAGTTCGTTGTGAGCTCGTAAAACAACAAGTTGGGTTGTGAGCTTGTAAAACAACCGGCTGTAATCCAAGAGGTTATAGTGAATTCCCAAGTGAGACTTGGGGAGTGGACGTAGGAGCAAAGGTTAGCTCCGAACCACTATAAACATTGTGTTTGTGATTGCTTGTGTCTCTCTCTCTCACTCTTATTTCACTCACAGCACATAGCAACTAATTAATCATCTTGCAAAAGTATTAATTAGTCATCCTCAAACGTTTTAATTGCAAAATTATTTTAAAACCCAATTCACCCCCCCTCTTGGGTTGTCTATTTGGGCAACAAGTGGTATCAGAGCCTAAACTCTTCTACCCTAAGAGTAAAAGATCAAAATGACAACCCCATTTGGATCTTCCCACATTGAGGGTCAGTCCACCCAAAGACCCCCATTCTTTAATGGATCCGACTACTCATATTGGAAGGCTAGGATGAGAATATTTATCCACGCCCAAGACTATGAGATGTGGACCATTGTAGTAAATGGACCATATATCCCATCCATCTATGTAGAGGGTGTCACTGTACCCAAACTCGAAAAGGATTGGGATGACCATGACATGAGAAAGGCACAACTCAATTCCAAAGCAATGAATGTGCTTTACTGTGCATTAGATAGGAATGAATTCAATAGAGTCTCTACTTGCAATTCTGCAAAAAAGATTTGGGATAGACTTGAAGTGACCCATGAGGGCACGAATCAAGTCAAAGAATCCAAAATAAACATATTGGTTCATAAGTATGAACTATTTAAGATGGATTCTAATGAAACAATCACTTGCATGTTCACTAGATTTACTGACATTGTCAATGGCCTAAAAAGCCTTGGCAAAAACTATACTAACAGTGATCTTGTCAGGAAGATTCTTCGCTGTCTACCAAGGTCATGGGAAGCCAAGGTGACGGCAATCCAAGAAGCCAAGGACTTGAACAAGCTACCACTTGAGGAGCTTCTTGGATCCCTAATGACGCACGAGCTAACAATGAAGAAACACAGCGAAGAAGAGTCCTCCCATAAGAAAAAGGTAATAGCTCTCAAATCTACATCATCTAACAAAGACTTGTCTTGCAGTAGCAGCAGTGAAGAAGAAGATCACAAGGGAGAGGATGATGAGGCTCTTCTCGTACGTAAGTTCAGAAGATTCATCAACCAAAAGAAGTCCTTTCATCAAAGGAGAGGCCCCTCAAATTTCTATCGAAAGGATAAAGGTAAGGAAAGGAAAAATGAGGGGATTGGATGTTATGAGTGCAAGAAGCCGGGACACATCAGAGCTGAGTGTCCTTTACTGAAGAAGGGGAGCAAGTACAAGAAGAAGAAAGTCCTTGTCACCACCCTATCGGACTCCGACACATCATCATCATCATCGGATGAGGAACAAGGAGAAAAGGCCAATTTCTGCTTCATGGCCAATAAAAATGAGGTAACATCCGTATCACATTTAGATTTTACTTTCGATGAATTATATGATGCTTTCAATGAATTAATGGATGAATACAAAACAATAAACGTTAAAAACAAAGAACTAAAAGTAACTAACCAAACTCATCTCCGTAAGTATGATTCATTAGTTAAGGATAAAGATGTTCTTATCAAAGAAAATGCAGAACTTAAAACAAGTAACCAAATCTTGATACAAAAGAATAATACCTTAACTAAAGAAAATGAAAGGCTGAACAAAGAAACATTAGAACCCAAAAACAATAAACATATAAATGAGAGTCTCATAAAAAAACTAAATGATCTAAAAGCAGAAAAACAAACACTAACTAAAAAACTTGAAAAATACAAACCCTTGGTTGAAAAATTTACATATAGTTCTGAAAAATTGAATATGATACTTAATAGTCAACGAGCGGTATTCAATAGAGCGGATTTAGGGTATAAACCTAAACATAAGCAAAAACTTCTTAGTAACTTCTTTGTTAAAGCAGGGAAAAGTAAAACTAAGAAAATAACCTGCTTTTGTTGTGGAACTTTAGGACATAAAGCAAATGTGTGTAATTATAGGAAAGAGAAAACTAAAAGAAAAATTAAGAGGGTTTGGGTTCCAAAAGGAACCAACATTACTAACCATGAAGGACCCAAGAAAACTTGGGTACCTAAGATTATATAATTTGCTTATGTAGGAGTGTCTTGCAGCCAAGGTCGACAAAAATTGTTGGTACTTGGATAGTGGCTGCTCAAGACACATGACGGGTGACAAGGATCAATTCTTCACCCTTGAAGCTAAGAAGGGAGGTGTTGTGACTTTTGGAGACAATAACCAAGGTCACATCATTGGTATAGGTAAAGTACAAATTACCCCTTCAACTTTTATTGATAATGTTCGATATGTTGATGGTCTTAAGCATAATTTATTAAGCATTAGTCAATTATGTGATAGAGGTTATAATGTTATGTTTAAACCATCACTATGCATCATAACAAACCCAAATGACAATAGTTTAGTTTTTAAAGGAATAAGACGTGGAAATGTGTATGTTGTAGACCTTGAGGATCTTGCCAAACACAACCCATGTTTAGTTGTTAATGAAACTAAGGATAATGATGCTAGTTGGTTATGGCACCGTAAGTTAGGTCATGCAAGCATGGACACCATATCTAAACTAGTTAAAAGAGATTCTGTGATAGGTTTGCCAAAATTAAAGTTTGAAAAGAATAAAATATGTGAAGCATGTCAATTTGACAAACAATCAAGGAACTCCTTTAAATCTATAAATTGTGTCTCTACCTCTAGACCTCTAGAACTACTACACATGGACCTATTCGGACCAACTAGAACCACAAGTCTAGGTGGAAATAAATATGGTCTAGTTATCGTAGATGATTATTCTAGATATACTTGGGTCATGTTCTTAGGCCATAAGGATCAAGCATTTTCAATTTTCAAGAAATTTCATAAAGAAGTAACAAATGCTAGAGATACTTCAGTAATAGCTATTAGAAGTGACCATGGTACCGAATTTGAAAATTATTTATTTGATGAGTTTTGTAGTAAAAAGGAGATAACACACAATTTCTCTGCACCTAGGACACCACAACAAAATGGAGTTGTGGAGAGGAAAAATAGAACTCTAGAGAAAATGGCTAGAACTATGTTGTGTGAAAGTAACCTCCCTAAGTACTTTTGGGGAGAAGCCGTCAATACTTCTTGTCATATATTAAATAGAGTTTTATTAAGATCCATCATAAAGAAAACACCTTATGAACTTTGGAAAAACAGAAAACCAAAAGTGAACTATTTTCATATTTTTGGATGTAGGTGTTTTGTTCATAATAATGGAAAAGATAATCTAGAAAAATTTGACTCTAAATCTGATGAGGGTATATTGTTGGGGTACTCCACAACTAGTAAAGCCTATAGAATCTTTAATAAAAGAACCCTAGTTATAGAAGAATCCATACATGTTGTTTTTGATGATTTTAGTGATATCTCTTCTAGCAAGAGAGTTAATTTTGATGATGATGGTGAAATTCTTGAAGAGAAGATAGATGAGATGACATTACAAGATGATAATCAAAAATTAATTGGAAATGCATCATCAAGCCAAGAGGCTATTATGGATCATGGGCTGACTAAGGCTTGGAGGTTTGCTCACGAGCATCCTAAGGAATTAATTCTAGATGATCCATCTCAACCTGTTAGGACTAGAGCATCTCTTAGGAACTTAAACAATCATCTAGCTTTCGTTTCACATTTTGAGCCCAAACACATAGAAGAAGCTGAAAAAGATGTAAATTGGATAAATGCAATGCAAAAAGAATTAAACCAATTTACTAGAAACAAAGTATGGAATCTAGTTGAAAGACCTACTGAATATTCAATTATAGGTACCAAATGGATTTATAAAAATAAACTTGATGAAAATGGAATTGTAATAAGGAATAAGGCTAGACTAGTAGCAAAGGGTTATAATCAAGAAGAAGGTATAGATTTTGATGAAACCTTTGCTCCTGTTGCTAGACTTGAGGCAATTAGACTTTTACTAGCATTTGCATGCTCTAAGGACTTCAAATTATTTCAAATGGATGTAAAAAGTGCATTCTTAAATGGGTATATTAATGAGGAGGTATATGTAGAACAACCTCTTGGTTTTGAAAATTATCAATTTCCTAATCATGTATATAAATTGAACAAGGTACTTTATGGTTTGAAACAAGCACCTAGAGCATGGTATGAGAGGCTTAGCAAATTCCTATTAGAACATGAGTTTTCTAGGGATAATGTAGATACAACATTGTTTCTAAAGAAGAAAAACAAAGATATGTTGTTAGTGCAGATTTATGTTGATGATATTATTTTCGGTGCTACTAACAATCGCCTCTGCGAAGAATTTGCTGACTTGATGCAGAGTGAATTTGAAATGAGCATGATGGGAGAGCTGAATTATTTCCTCGGGCTTCAAATCAAACAATCTGAAGAAGGCATCTTCATCAATCAAGCTAAATACATCAAGGAGATGCTTAAGAAGTTTGATATGGAGGGGAACAAATCAATCAGCACTCCCATGAGCTCATCATGCAAATTAGACCAAGATGAATCAGGTAAATCTGTAGATCTGAAACTATATAGAGGTATGATAGGATCTTTATTGTATCTTACTGCAAGTAGACCTGATATCATGTTTAGTGTTTGCATGTGTGCTAGATATCAGTCTAATCCTAAGGAATCTCATCTAATTGCAGTCAAGAGAATCTTTAAATACCTAATAGGAACAAAGAATATAGGGTTATGGTATTCTAAAGAATCTAGCCTAAACTTAACCTATACACAGATTCAGACTTTGCTGGATGTAAACTTGATAGAAAAAGCACCAGCGGGTCATGTCAATTCCTAGGAGAAAACTTAATCTCATGGTTTAGCAAGAAACAAAACTCGGTTGCATTATCTACTGCTGAAGCTGAATATGTTGCAGTCGGGAGTTGTTGTGCTCAAATCTTGTGGATCAAACAACAATTGGAAGATTATGGCATTAAACAAGATAAAATTCCCATTAATTGTGATAATATAAGTGCCATTAATCTAACTAAAAATCCAATCCAGCATTCAAGAACTAAACATATTGAGATAAGACATCACTTCATAAGAGATCATGTACTGAATGGTGATGTGACACTTCAATTTGTTTGCACTGATGATCAATTAGCTGACATTTTTACAAAACCCTTAAGTGAAGAGAGATTTAGTGTGCTTAGGAGGGGATTGGGAGTGATTGATCCATCCTAGTGGTATTTTCCACTAGTTCATTGATTTTGATGATTAGATTGTGGCTAATTTAGAGTTTCTTTACAATGATCATCAAATCAGATCATAACTTAGTGATTATCCCTCATTCGGCACGAACATAGCATGATTTTTAGGTGCGTGCCAGAGTTCGAGACGACTCGAGCAAGTTTCAGAGTCGGCTCGTAACGGGGAGTCGACTCGCACATTTACGGGAGTCGACTCGAGATCGATGGCAGCAGAGGGGGAGTCGACTCGCATTCAGTCGGGAGTCGACTCGAGGTCAATAGGCGCATAAGGAGAGTCGACTCGCGCATACTTTGGAGTCGACTCGCGACTCAGAGGAGTCGACTCGCAGTCGGGATCCGATTTTTTAACCCTAACTTCATCGTTTACTCAACACTTCTATTCACCGCCGCCACTGTTCACAAGCCCTAGAGCCGACTCCTAGAGCGTCTCCGGCCGACCTTAAGGTTTTTCCCGTCCATCTTCCTCGCTTCTTTAGGTTCCTTCCTCTTCCCTAGGTCAAAATGCCTCGTAAAGCCGTTGTCCGGAAGAGACCCCAACCCGCGACCGGTGCCGAGCGGCGTTCCAAGGCTCGGAACGATCCCGCGAGGCCACAACCTCCGGCTCGTTCCCCGAGGGAGGTTCCCTCGAGGCCGTGCGCCGGGAAGGCGGTCTCCACCGGGAGATACATCGATTTCGACTATCTCTCCCGGGAGGGCTTTACTATAGGAGAGAGACTGCGGGCCCAGGGCTTAGAGTATTTTTGTTTTCTAGATCTCCCCACATACCCTGGCCTAGTTAGGGAGTTCTACGGTACTGTACATAGGGGCGATGGGGGTATCGAGGGCACGGTAGCCGGTGTCCCATTGTTCATTTCGGAGGATATCATTGCTCAGGTCCTCCATCTTCCACAAGTAGGGGTGGCTCCCACACACCCCGAGGATAGGACTGAGGCCCTTACGGCCATTCTAGGTCATCCACCTCAGTCCCTCTTAGATGAGGTGTCCGCTAGCTCACTTTCAGTTGAGATGCGGCTCCTCTTGAGTATCATCTCTAGGTCCCTCTTCCCGAAGACTGGCCGCTTCGATTTTGTATCTGAGAGAGACCTAGCTCTTATGTTCTACATCCTCCAGGACACCCCAATCAACTTTTCCAAGATGATGTATAGATACCTATGTGAGCCACTAGATAGATCTAGGCTCACCCTCCCCTATGGCATGATGTTCACTCTTCTATTTAGGGAGGCCGAGATTCCCATTCCTGAGGAGGAACCCTCTCGCGCATTGCGATGGACAGATCGCATGCGTCCGGGAACCCTCAAATTTGGTCTTTAGGTGCAGGACCTGTGTTGCTTTCATCTGAACGGTCTGATTGACATTCTGAAACTTTTAAGACTATCAGTTAATACGAAAACTTGCTGCTGTCTGTTTTGAATTTTCTGCATTTAATTGTTTTAGATCAGAATTTTATTGTTATCATATCTCATTAACCCTTGTTGCTAATTGAAAAGTTAAAAAAAAAAAAAAAAATTTGCTTGATCACCTATTCAATGAAATTTAATGTCATGTCATAAAATATTAAAAAAAAAATCTCTTGATTGTTGCATATAGTATATGGCATCAGCATAAAATACTCTAAGGGCTGAACCCATTTAAAAAGATAAGGTCGGGATTTCATCACTCGTCCTTAGCCCAAAAATCACCCCATTGCATAAATATCCTAAGCTTAACTAAAATCAACTAGACGTTGGCCCCTAAGGACATTCGAGCTCAATAGGATGAAGACCAACGAAAGTTGCACCAATTTCGCTCTGTGGCTTAGTTGATGTCTAGGCAAGCTTTGTCCCTATAAGGGAGATAGTTCATCTGTTCGAGGCAAGTGGTTTTAAGTGGGACCTTTGCGAACGCATCGTGACCCCTCCACTTACCTGGGAGCTTACCTGGTCAACTCGGTTCATTAGACCGGATTGGAGGCTTAGGTGCCCTCTTCAAACTAGTTAGGAGCTGTCTAGAAATTTAAGAAAAATATTAGAAATTGAGGTGTAATGTTTAGTTGCATGTTTGATTGTGAATAGATTTTTGTCTTAGGGTGTAGTTTTAGGATATCTTTAGTTGGTACTTATATTTATATTTATTTAAAAAAAATATTAAAAAAATTTAATTAAATTTTGTATGCTAGGTTGGGATAGGGACGACACCGGTCGATTAAGTCTACAACTTTAGATCATCCCTTAGGACACATCCTTGAAATTCCTTCGCAGTATCTCACACCTTGTGAGATGGCAAATTTTCCTGATGATGTAGGAAGTCACCATGGTGATGAAGGTAGACCCTCAGTTATGACACTTCGACAATATTTACATCCCACTAGGACTAGTCAACCTTCATGCATGATTATTCCTGAAAATGTAGGACACTTTGAAATCAAACCAGGAGTAATTCAATTGCTGCCAAAGTATCATGGAATGGAATCCGAGAACCCTTATCTTCATCTTAAGGATTTTGAGGAAATTAGTATCACATTTAGAGTGCCAAATGTATCGGAAGATGTCCTTAAATTGACCTTGTTTTCTTTTTCCTTAAAGGATAAAGCCAAAACATGGCTGAACTCCTTGAGACCTAGATCGCTAGGAACATGGCAAGATATGCAAAGAGAATTCTTGAAAAAATTCTTTCCCGCACAAAGGACTAACTTTTTGAAAAGGCACATTAGTAACTTCCAACAAAAAGACCATGAAACATTTTATGAATGCTGGGAGAGATTTAAAGATTTGCTTCTCTCTTGTCCTCATCACGGGTTTGAAACATGGAGATCCATTAGTTTCTTTTACGAAGGGTTGTCTCCACAATTAAAACAATTTATAGAGACTATGTGTAATGGACTATTTTTGGAAAAGCAACCCGATGAGGCATGGGATTATTTAGATTCTCTCTCAGAGACTGCACAATTATGGGATACAGGGGATAGAGTGAATAAACCTTTGCCTAAGCCTACTAGCGTTGGACAGGGGGGCCTTTATAACCTTAGTACTCAGGATGATATTCAGGCTAAAATGGCAGCCCTTACTAGGAAGGTAGAGGAAATTGAACATAGAAGGATTGAACCCGTCAAGACCATAGAACATAACAGCGAGTGTTGTAGAATTTGTGAGATGCCTGGACATCTCACCACTGATTGCCCCACAATACCCGCATTCAAGGAAGTCTTGCATGATCAGGCCAATGTTATGAATACATATCAAAAATCTTTTAATAATCCTTTTTCAGGTACTTACAACCCAGGATGGAAGAACCATCCAAATTTCAGGTGGAGGAATGACCAACCTCAACAAGTATATAACCCAACTCCTCCACCTCCGCAACCTCATTATGCACACGCACCCCCTCAAAAACCCAGTCTCGAAGAAACTTTGCAATCTTTCATGCAAGGTCAAGCTAAAATCAATGATGACTTAAGAAATCAACTGACAACGCTGACCACTGCTTTAAGTGCTCAAGAGAAAGGTAAGCTACCAGCTCAACCACAACCTAATCCTCAAATCTATGGCGGTAGCAATGCATCATCTTCAACTTCGCATAAAGAACAAGCAAAGAGTATAATAACTTTGCGAAGTGGAAAGGTTATTGACCGACCAGTCCCAGAACAAACACAAGTCATACCTGATTCTGACCCTCCCAAGACAAAAGAAAAGGATAATGAAGAAACTGAAGCACCAACATCTACTGAAAAAATTGAATGTCCTTTTCCTGCACCATTTCCACAAAGATTAAAGCCCTTGCAAAAGCTTGAACCAAACTCTGAAATTCTTGAGCTTTTTAAGCAAGTAAAAATCAATGTACCTCTTCTTGATGCAATCAAACAAGTGCCCTCCTATGCAAAATTTTTAAAAGATTTGTGCACTGTCAAGCGTCGTTTAAATGTCAAGAAGAAGGCATTTTTGGCTGAAAATGTAAGTGCAATTTTACAGCATAACATTCTTCCTAAATATAAGGATCCAGGTTGCCCAACTATCTCGTGCATCATTGGCAATTTTAGGATTGAGCGAGCATTGTTAGATTTAGGAGCGAGTGTGAATTTGTTGCCATATACGGTATATGAGCAACTCGGTTTGGGTGAGTTGAAGCCAACAACTGTGACCTTACAATTAGCTGACAGGTCAGTGAAGGTCCCTAGAGGGATTATTGAAGATGTGTTGGTCCAAGTAGACAAGTTCTATTTTCCTGTTGACTTTATCGTACTGGACACACATCCGGCTTCCAATTCACCATCTCAGATTCCGGTCATCTTAGGACGTCCATTCCTTGCAACTTCTAATGCATTGATCAATTGTAGGAATGGTGTCATGAAGCTTTCTTTTGGCAATATGACCTTGGAACTGAACGTCTTTAGTATAGGCAAACAACCCAGTGATCATGAAGAAAGTAAAGAAGTTGAATGGGTTGAAACCATTGCAGAAGAATATTTGTTAAAAGAAACATTTACTGAATCGGCCGACAATGGTTTGATAGATTGGTGTTCTGAAGGTACCGCTGATGATATGGTCCCACCTATTTTAGATAACTCGGATGTCATGATGGTCAATGGGTGGAGACCGAGAATAGAGGAATTTGAACAGTTGCCACCTCTAAAAGCAAAGATAGTACCATCCCATGAACAAACACCTAAGCTCGAGTTGAAACCTTTACCGAAGGAACTCAAGTATGCCTTTCTTGGATCCGAGGACACATTTCCTATAATCATCTCATCTGATCTGGATCATGCCCAAGAAAGAAAATTACTTGGTGTTCTAACGAAATATAAGGGAGCTTTAGGATGGTCTATTGCCGACTTGAAGGGGATTAGCCCTTTAATTTGCACGCACCGGATATATTTGGAGGACAATGCCAAAACCACAAGGCAAATGCAACGCAGGTTGAATCCTACGATGAAAGATGTGGTTAAAGCAGAAGTCCTCAAGTTGCTTGACGTGGGTATTATTTACCCAATTTTCGATAGCAAGTGGGTAAGTCCTACTCAAGTCGTGCCCAAAAAAGCAGGTTTGACGGTAGTCAAAAATGAGCAGGGTGAACTAGTTCCAACTCGTGTTTCGACGAGTTGGCGCATGTGTGTTGACTACCGAAAATTGAATTTGGTCACTAGGAAAGATCACTTTTCCCTACCCTTCCTAGACCAAGTTTTGGAAAGAGTTGCAGGACACAAATTCTATTGTTTTCTCGATGGCTATTCCGGGTACTACCAAATCGAAATTTCACCTGAGGATCAAGAGAAGACTACCTTCACTTGTCCTTTTGGCACATTCGCTTTCCGTCGGATGCCATTCGGGTTGTGTAATGCACCTGCAACATTCCAAAGATGCATGCTCAGTATTTTTGAAGAAATGAACGAGAAATTTTTAGAAGTGTTTATGGATGATT
Source organism: Phoenix dactylifera (assembly GCF_009389715.1). Taxonomy (NCBI): domain Eukaryota; kingdom Viridiplantae; phylum Streptophyta; class Magnoliopsida; order Arecales; family Arecaceae; genus Phoenix; species Phoenix dactylifera. Next base: position 31,459 of record NW_024067819.1, on the reverse strand, counting down.
TCTCTGTTTTTGGCGATTCATTTGATGATTGCCTGTCACATTTACAAGCAGTCTTAGCTCGATGCATGGAAAAGAATTTGATACTGAATTGGGAGAAATGCCACTTCATGGTGCCAAAGGGAATTGTCCTAGGACATATTGTTTCATCGAAGAGCATGGAAGTTGATAGAGCTAAGATTGACTTAATCGCCAAGCTACCTGCACCCAAGACGGTTAGAGATGTTAGATCATTTTTGGGTCACGCAGGATTTTATAGGAGGTTCATCAAGGACTTTAGTGTCATAGCTCGACCATTATGTAACCTCTTATCCCTTGATACACCGTTCGATTGGACCGAAACCTGTCAAGATGCATTTGAAAAGCTGAAGTCTATGCTTAGCACTGCACCCATCGTGCGACCACCTGATTGGTCATTACCTTTTGAGATCATGTGCGATGCTAGTGACTATGCGATAGGAGCTGTTCTAGGACAACACAAGGATAATAAGCCATATGTCATCTACTATGCAAGCAAAACCTTAAATGATGCTCAAATGAATTACACCACCACCGAGAAGGAATTGCTTGCAGTAGTATTTGTATTAGACAAATTTCGCTCTTATATCCTTGGTGCTCCTATTGTTATCTTTACAGATCATGCAGCGCTAAAATATTTATTGGATAAGAAAGATGCCAAACCATGCTTAATACGCTGGATACTTCTACTTCAAGAATTTGACATCACAATCAAAGATAAAAAGGGAGTAGAGAATGTGGTTGCTGACCATCTATCACGGCTAGTTGTTCATGATTTGGTGCCACAGTTGCCCATCAAGGACTCGTTCCCTGAAGAGCAATTGTTTGCACTTTCTACTATGCCATGGTATGCTGATATTGTAAACTTTCTTGTCACGAACCGGATGCCGGAGCATTGGGGATCGAATGATAAGAATAATTTCTTGCGTGAAGTAAGGAGTTATTATTATGATGCCCCCTATTTGTTCAAGTATTGCAATGATCAAATCTTTAGAAGATGCATACCGGATCATGAGATACAAAGTGTACTCTCTTTTTGTCATGCCAGTGCTTGCGGAGGACACTTTGCATCTAAGAAGACGGCAGCTAAGGTGTTACAATGTGGTTTTTATTGGCCTACACTATTTAAAGATGCCCACGAGTTCTGTAGGACATGTGACCCATGTCAATGTGTTGGAAGTATAACTCGTAGGCAAATGATGCCTCTTCAGCCCATTACTGCTATTGAAATTTTTGACATGTGGGGCATCGATTTTATGAGCCCATTTTCACCGTCTTTTGGATATGAGTATATTTTAGTTGGTGTTGAGTATGTGTCAAAATGGGTAGAAGCTGTTGCCTGTAGAACTAATGATCACAAACCTGTTTTGAAATTTCTTAAAGAAAATATTTTTTCACGGTTTGGGATGCCCAAGGTTATAATTAGTGATGGAGGAAAACATTTCTGTAATAAGCCTTTTGAGATCCTATTACGAAAGTACGGTATCACTCATAGAATTGCAACTCCTTATCACCCGCAGACTAGTGGCCAAGTAGAGCTAGCCAATCGGGAGATTAAACGAATTTTAGAGAAAACGGTGAATCCATCACGCAAAGACTGGTCTTTACAACTTTCTGATGCATTGTGGGCTTACCGTACTGCTTATAAAACTATTCTTGGTATGTCCCCGTATTGGCTAGTCTATGGAAAAGCATGTCATCTACCTATTGAATTAGAGCATAAATCATATTGGGCCATTAGAAAATTGAACTTTGAATTGTCAGATGCTGGTTTAATTCGAAAATTACAATTAAGTGAGTTGGATGAAATTCGTCGGGATGCGTATGACAATGCTAGACTTTGTAAAGAACGAATGAAAATTAGGCATGATAAATCAATTCTAAGAAAATCTTTTGAACCTGCACAAAAAGTTCTTTTGTATGACTCTCGCTTACATCTGTTTCCTGGAAAGTTACGATCAAGATGGACAGGTCCTTTCATTGTAAAAACTGTTTTTCCACACGGGGCAGTTGAAATTGAGAATCCACAGGATGGCACAATTTTTAAGGTAAATGGACAAAGATTAAAACCTTTTCTGGAGAATTTTGCAGATGAAGAGGACTCCTTTCCCTTGGAGGAGCCTTCTTATGACTGAGCATGACGGCCAAGGTACGTGTATATTAGTTAGAATTAAATTTTTTCTTTTATTTCTAGTTTTCTTCTTATTTTGTAAGTCTTCTTTTCTGAAAATCAATAGCTCAAGGTATTCTTCTTCTCTCTATTATTTTCTCTATTGTCTCTCATATATAGTTTTCTTGCATTTTTTTTACATTGAGGACAATGCAATGTTTAAGTTGGGGGGAGAAAAATATTTTGAAAAAAAAAAAAAAAAACTTGTTTTTGCATTTGATTTATTCTATTACTTTCTTTTCTGAGCAAATGCACATGTATTTTCATATTGAGTGTGTGCAATTATTAATGCAAGGAATACATGCATACTATGACTGATCAGTGACCTATTATTAGATCCCTACACGTGTACTTAATGATAATAGGAAAGCCTCAGGAGTTCACATTTGTTAACTGCATTTTTGTTAGCCTTATCCGTAAAAGAAGTATGAGTATCCTTGTTCGTACCATAAGGTTCAGGATTTGGTTTTCACATAAAGATAGAGGTTGAATATCCCAGTTAGATTACTTAGGTGCCTTATGATCCGACCTTGGTTGACCTATAGTCACGATGCAGTCACATATATAATAAAAAAATATATATATATGGTTCAGTCTATCTTCTCTTTTCTTGCACAACAAAAAAAAAAAATAAAAAAAATAAAAAATCCTCATGATGACAAGTCTGTCCTCGTGGCGTAGTCCGATTCGAGTAATTAAGCCCGAGGGGTGTTTCACCTAATGTCTTGATCCAACTGGATCGGGGGTCATTGGCTGAAAGCTCGCTACACGGATCTTACTAGAGCCTAATGGGGTTGGACTATTGTAATCGTCATATGTGTTTTAAAAATAAAAATAACAATAAGCATGAATAAGGTTGGTTGGACTGAACCTAGTGACATGTGGTAATGGCTGGTTTGACTCCATTGTATTGGACCTCTGTGTACCCGGGTTGTTTAGTTGGGATTGATAGCTCTTTCTTTACTTGCAAACCATTCTTGACAAATTTAGACAACATGTGATATTCTGAAAATTTGATGGATCAGGTACTAACAAACTATAGAAAACACTTGTGAACTTGAGTAGTGCACCTAAAACTCAGGCGGTGCCCTGTTGTGGTGGAGGTATTAGTACTCTGAGAAAGTCATGCAATTTGATGCACACTACACTTTTATATTTCCTTGCTTTGACAGTTGCCATGCTTGAAAATATATATCAATTAATTACATGTGTATTAACTTAGGATTTATTTCATATTTTTATTAGAATCTCATGTCATATAATTCATGATGTTTGTGGGTAACATCCCTGAAAACCCTCACGAGACAACACTCGTCCACTAGGGTGTAGGGGTTTAACGGCTTGTTGCACGTGCTAAGTGCAATCGTGATTCCTACGGAAGTGAGTACATATCTTAGTTTTATATCTTTAGCTTCAATAAAAAGTCATAGGTTAAACCATACCTTTTGCACTCTCATTCTATTATCTGCTCATTAATTGCTAGAGACTAACAATAAGCTAGTTGGGGGGTGTGATGAGAGCACAAAAGTGCGATCTATACATCACTTAAATTAGTATTATTGCTAACAAATAATGATAAAATTGCTGTATTAATATTATATTTTTGTGGGGTGCAGGTGATCGGAAATCAAAGCTAAAATGCACATTGGGTTCAAAAAGATGCATCACTATAGGTGACTAGCCAACCGCATGGGTCGACCCCAGTTGCACACTAGGAGGAGGTCAAGTTCAGCTGTCCACTTCATCGCAGCTTCAGTCTTCTATGAGCCCAAGCATCTGAGCCGCGTGCAGCCCATCCACCCGCGTGGAAGAATCGCGAAGCATCTTCCGCATCTGCTTCTCCAGAGCAGCCCAATGTGTGACCCCTCATCCAGTGTCCGTGCAACCTCCCAGCACCCAAATTTCATCCTTCGATCCAGCCATCCATCATCCATGGAGCTTCTTCCGCGAGCCATCCACGGTTCAGATCTCCCAAGCTTCCACAGCACGTCCCAGCTCCATCCGACTTCATCGCAGCGTCCACGTCCGAGTTCCTCACGAGCGCACGCCTCGTCCGCACCTCATCCCAGCAAAGATCCATCTTCCCATCCCGTGATTTCAGCATCAGCGATCATCTCCCGTCCGCGTCCATCCTTTTCTTCCGGATTAAGCAAGCAATCAGCCTTCCGTCTTCCTCGCAGTCCACACATCCTTCCGTGAAGCCTTCCTGCATCCAACTTCTCCCAGATCTCCCAGCCAACCGTGGTGATTCACCCGTATCCACAGCATTCCCAGCCGTCTGCGAGGATCTTCAGCCGAGCCTGCCATGCCACGTCAGCCCCAAGGATCCGTGATCAGCTCCCATCCCGCGTTTGGCCTTCTCGCATCCCGGATACTCGGAATCTCCCCTTATCCTGTGGGATCAGGGACCAATCACAGCATATAAGAGGGTTCTCTCGGTGGGCAAAGGGGAGGGCAGTTCATTCAAAAAAAAAAACAGAGCCTCATTCTTTCCCATTCGGCAGGAAAACAGAGGAGCCCTCTGTCAAAAGAAAAAAAAGAAGAAAGGGAAACAGAGCCCCTGTTTCTGGAAAAAAAAAAGAAAAGAAAAAAAAAGGAGTTTTCTTTTATGTTAATGGAGGGCTGATTTCTTAGGGAGGGAGATGGAGGAACCTTTGATGTATTGCTTTTTGAAGTAAACTCTAAACTTTTGCTTTCAATGGTTTATATTTATTGATATGTTCTTGATTCATATGTAGTTATTTCATAGATAGATCTTTAATGGATTATGATTATTGATATATGGATTGCTTTAGTATTTGATTCGTCGTAGACGTAGAAAACACGACGGATGCTTAGAAATTGAGTTCATATGTTCATGAAACATATACCATGATTAGATCTATCCTACATTTAATCTTTAATCAAGAACCATAAAGTTTATTCCTTGGATGCAATATCATCAAGGGAGATTCCAGATCCCTACCATCTTTATTTCATTGAATTTTGTTTATTATTCTTTGCATTTAATTTCTAAAAATCAAAACATCATTTTAATCCACAAATTTATTGAATTGATTAATCTGAAATTATACTAAATAATCTCACATATATTTCGTTCCCTGAGAATTCGACCTCGGACTCCCGAGAATTTACTACTTGTGCGATTCTCCTGCACTTGGGAGAACAATTTTATTTTTGCATCAAGTTTTTGGCACCGTGCCGGGGAACGACTGATTTATTAGTATAATTTTAGATTTAATCAGTATCTTAGTATTTTTTTTTAGTCTTTTTCTTTGAAAAAAAAATCTTTATTGCTGTTTTTTTATTCCCTGCACAGTCTGCATCAAACTCTGATATCAAAGAAATTAACCGTCTGATTGAACTCAAATTTGGTCTTTAGGTGCAGGACCTGTGTTGCTTTCATCTGAACGGTCTGATTGACATTCTGAAACTTTTAAGACTATCAGTTAATACGAAAACTTGCTGCTGTCTGTTTTGAATTTTCTGCATTTAATTGTTTTAGATCAGAATTTTATTGTTATCATATCTCATTAACCCTTGTTGCTAATTGAAAAGTTAAAAAAAAAAAAAAAAATTTGCTTGATCACCTATTCAATGAAATTTAATGTCATGTCATAAAATATTAAAAAAAAAATCTCTTGATTGTTGCATATAGTATATGGCATCAGCATAAAATACTCTAAGGGCTGAACCCATTTAAAAAGATAAGGTCGGGATTTCATCACTCGTCCTTAGCCCAAAAATCACCCCATTGCATAAATATCCTAAGCTTAACTAAAATCAACTAGACGTTGGCCCCTAAGGACATTCGAGCTCAATAGGATGAAGACCAACGAAAGTTGCACCAATTTCGCTCTGTGGCTTAGTTGATGTCTAGGCAAGCTTTGTCCCTATAAGGGAGATAGTTCATCTGTTCGAGGCAAGTGGTTTTAAGTGGGACCTTTGCGAACGCATCGTGACCCCTCCACTTACCTGGGAGCTTACCTGGTCAACTCGGTTCATTAGACCGGATTGGAGGCTTAGGTGCTCTCTTCAAACTAGTTAGGAGCTGTCTAGAAATTTAAGAAAAATATTAGAAATTGAGGTGTAATGTTTAGTTGCATGTTTGATTGTGAATAGATTTTTGTCTTAGGGTGTAGTTTTAGGGTATCTTTAGTTGGTACTTATATTTATATTTATTTAAAAAAAATATTAAAAAAAATTTAATTAAATTTTGTATGCTAGGTTGGGATAGGGACGACACCGGTCGATTAAGTCTACAACTTTAGATCATCCCTTAGGACACATCCTTGAAATTCCTTCGCAGTATCTCACACCTTGTGAGATGGCAAATTTTCCTGATGATGTAGGAAGTCACCATGGTGATGAAGGTAGACCCTCAGTTATGACACTTCGACAATATTTACATCCCACTAGGACTAGTCAACCTTCATGCATGATTATTCCTGAAAATGTAGGACACTTTGAAATCAAACCAGGAGTAATTCAATTGCTGCCAAAGTATCATGGAATGGAATCCGAGAACCCTTATCTTCATCTTAAGGATTTTGAGGAAATTAGTATCACATTTAGAGTGCCAAATGTATCGGAAGATGTCCTTAAATTGACCTTGTTTTCTTTTTCCTTAAAGGATAAAGCCAAAACATGGCTGAACTCCTTGAGACCTAGATCGCTAGGAACATGGCAAGATATGCAAAGAGAATTCTTGAAAAAATTCTTTCCCGCACAAAGGACTAACTTTTTGAAAAGGCACATTAGTAACTTCCAACAAAAAGACCATGAAACATTTTATGAATGCTGGGAGAGATTTAAAGATTTGCTTCTCTCTTGTCCTCATCACGGGTTTGAAACATGGAGATCCATTAGTTTCTTTTACGAAGGGTTGTCTCCACAATTAAAACAATTTATAGAGACTATGTGTAATGGACTATTTTTGGAAAAGCAACCCGATGAGGCATGGGATTATTTAGATTCTCTCTCAGAGACTGCACAATTATGGGATACAGGGGATAGAGTGAATAAACCTTTGCCTAAGCCTACTAGCGTTGGACAGGGGGGCCTTTATAACCTTAGTACTCAGGATGATATTCAGGCTAAAATGGCAGCCCTTACTAGGAAGGTAGAGGAAATTGAACATAGAAGGATTGAACCCGTCAAGACCATAGAACATAACAGCGAGTGTTGTAGAATTTGTGAGATGCCTGGACATCTCACCACTGATTGCCCCACAATACCCGCATTCAAGGAAGTCTTGCATGATCAGGCCAATGTTATGAATACATATCAAAAATCTTTTAATAATCCTTTTTCGGGTACTTACAACCCAGGATGGAAGAACCATCCAAATTTCAGGTGGAGGAATGACCAACCTCAACAAGTATATAACCCAACTCCTCCACCTCCGCAACCTCATTATGCACACGCACCCCCTCAAAAACCCAGTCTCGAAGAAACTTTGCAATCTTTCATGCAAGGTCAAGCTAAAATCAATGATGACTTAAGAAATCAACTGACAACGCTGACCACTGCTTTAAGTGCTCAAGAGAAAGGTAAGCTACCAGCTCAACCACAACCTAATCCTCAAATCTATGGCGGTAGCAATGCATCATCTTCAACTTCGCATAAAGAACAAGCAAAGAGTATAATAACTTTGCGAAGTGGAAAGGTTATTGACCGACCAGTCCCAGAACAAACACAAGTCATACCTGATTCTGACCCTCCCAAGACAAAAGAAAAGGATAATGAAGAAACTGAAGCACCAACATCTACTGAAAAAATTGAATGTCCTTTTCCTGCACCATTTCCACAAAGATTAAAGCCCTTGCAAAAGCTTGAACCAAACTCTGAAATTCTTGAGCTTTTTAAGCAAGTAAAAATCAATGTACCTCTTCTTGATGCAATCAAACAAGTGCCCTCCTATGCAAAATTTTTAAAAGATTTGTGCACTGTCAAGCGTCGTTTAAATGTCAAGAAGAAGGCATTTTTGGCTGAAAATGTAAGTGCAATTTTACAGCATAACATTCTCCCTAAATATAAGGATCCAGGTTGCCCAACTATCTCGTGCATCATTGGCAATTTTAGGATTGAGCGAGCATTGTTAGATTTAGGAGCGAGTGTGAATTTGTTGCCATATACGGTATATGAGCAACTCGGTTTGGGTGAGTTGAAGCCAACAACTGTGACCTTACAATTAGCTGACAGGTCAGTGAAGGTCCCTAGAGGGATTATTGAAGATGTGTTGGTCCAAGTAGACAAGTTCTATTTTCCTGTTGACTTTATCGTACTGGACACACATCCGGCTTCCAATTCACCATCTCAGATTCCGGTCATCTTAGGACGTCCATTCCTTGCAACTTCTAATGCATTGATCAATTGTAGGAATGGTGTCATGAAGCTTTCTTTTGGCAATATGACCTTGGAACTGAACGTCTTTAGTATAGGCAAACAACCCAGTGATCATGAAGAAAGTAAAGAAGTTGAATGGGTTGAAACCATTGCAGAAGAATATTTGTTAAAAGAAACATTTACTGAATCGGCCGACAATGGTTTGATAGATTGGTGTTCTGAAGGTACCGCTGATGATATGGTCCCACCTATTTTAGATAACTCGGATGTCATGATGGTCAATGGGTGGAGACCGAGAATAGAGGAATTTGAACAGTTGCCACCTCTAAAAGCAAAGATAGTACCATCCCATGAACAAACACCTAAGCTCGAGTTGAAACCTTTACCGAAGGAACTCAAGTATGCCTTTCTTGGATCCGAGGACACATTTCCTATAATCATCTCATCTGATCTGGATCATGCCCAAGAAAGAAAATTACTTGGTGTTCTAACGAAATATAAGGGAGCTTTAGGATGGTCTATTGCCGACTTGAAGGGGATTAGCCCTTTAATTTGCACGCACCGGATATATTTGGAGGACAATGCCAAAACCACAAGGCAAATGCAACGCAGGTTGAATCCTACGATGAAAGATGTGGTTAAAGCAGAAGTCCTCAAGTTGCTTGACGTGGGTATTATTTACCCAATTTTTGATAGCAAGTGGGTAAGTCCTACTCAAGTCGTGCCCAAAAAAGCAGGTTTGACGGTAGTCAAAAATGAGCAGGGTGAACTAGTTCCAACTCGTGTTTCGACGAGTTGGCGCATGTGTGTTGACTACCGAAAATTGAATTTGGTCACTAGGAAAGATCACTTTTCCCTACCCTTCCTAGACCAAGTTTTGGAAAGAGTTGCAGGACACAAATTCTATTGTTTTCTCGATGGCTATTCCGGGTACTACCAAATCGAAATTTCACCTGAGGATCAAGAGAAGACTACCTTCACTTGTCCTTTTGGCACATTCGCTTTCCGTCGGATGCCATTCGGGTTGTGTAATGCACCTGCAACATTCCAAAGATGCATGCTCAGTATTTTTGAAGAAATGAACGAGAAATTTTTAGAAGTGTTTATGGATGATTTCTCTGTTTTTGGCGATTCATTTGATGATTGCCTGTCACATTTACAAGCAGTCTTAGCTCGATGCATGGAAAAGAATTTGATACTGAATTGGGAGAAATGCCACTTCATGGTGCCAAAGGGAATTGTCCTAGGACATATTGTTTCATCGAAGAGCATGGAAGTTGATAGAGCTAAGATTGACTTAATCGCCAAGCTACCTGCACCCAAGACGGTTAGAGATGTTAGATCATTTTTGGGTCACGCAGGATTTTATAGGAGGTTCATCAAGGACTTTAGTGTCATAGCTCGACCATTATGTAACCTCTTATCCCTTGATACACCGTTCGATTGGACCGAAACCTGTCAAGATGCATTTGAAAAGCTGAAGTCTATGCTTAGCACTGCACCCATCGTGCGACCACCTGATTGGTCATTACCTTTTGAGATCATGTGCGATGCTAGTGACTATGCGATAGGAGCTGTTCTAGGACAACACAAGGATAATAAGCCATATGTCATCTACTATGCAAGCAAAACCTTAAATGATGCTCAAATGAATTACACCACCACCGAGAAGGAATTGCTTGCAGTAGTATTTGTATTAGACAAATTTCGCTCTTATATCCTTGGTGCTCCTATTGTTATCTTTACAGATCATGCAGCGCTAAAATATTTATTGGATAAGAAAGATGCCAAACCATGCTTAATACGCTGGATACTTCTACTTCAAGAATTTGACATCACAATCAAAGATAAAAAGGGAGTAGAGAATGTGGTTGCTGACCATCTATCACGGCTAGTTGTTCATGATTTGGTGCCACAGTTGCCCATCAAGGACTCGTTCCCTGAAGAGCAATTGTTTGCACTTTCTACTATGCCATGGTATGCTGATATTGTAAACTTTCTTGTCACGAACCGGATGCCGGAGCATTGGGGATCGAATGATAAGAATAATTTCTTGCGTGAAGTAAGGAGTTATTATTATGATGCCCCCTATTTGTTCAAGTATTGCAATGATCAAATCTTTAGAAGATGCATACCGGATCATGAGATACAAAGTGTACTCTCTTTTTGTCATGCCAGTGCTTGCGGAGGACACTTTGCATCTAAGAAGACGGCAGCTAAGGTGTTACAATGTGGTTTTTATTGGCCTACACTATTTAAAGATGCCCACGAGTTCTGTAGGACATGTGACCCATGTCAATGTGTTGGAAGTATAACTCGTAGGCAAATGATGCCTCTTCAGCCCATTACTGCTATTGAAATTTTTGACATGTGGGGCATCGATTTTATGAGCCCATTTTCACCGTCTTTTGGATATGAGTATATTTTAGTTGGTGTTGAGTATGTGTCAAAATGGGTAGAAGCTGTTGCCTGTAGAACTAATGATCACAAACCTGTTTTGAAATTTCTTAAAGAAAATATTTTTTCACGGTTTGGGATGCCCAAGGTTATAATTAGTGATGGGGAAAAACATTTCTGTAATAAGCCTTTTGAGATCCTATTACGAAAGTACGGTATCACTCATAGAATTGCAACTCCTTATCACCCGCAGACTAGTGGCCAAGTAGAGCTAGCCAATCGGGAGATTAAACGAATTTTAGAGAAAACGGTGAATCCATCACGCAAAGACTGGTCTTTACAACTTTCTGATGCATTGTGGGCTTACCGTACTGCTTATAAAACTATTCTTGGTATGTCCCCGTATTGGCTAGTCTATGGAAAAGCATGTCATCTACCTATTGAATTAGAGCATAAATCATATTGGGCCATTAGAAAATTGAACTTTGAATTGTCAGATGCTGGTTTAATTCGAAAATTACAATTAAGTGAGTTGGATGAAATTCGTCGGGATGCGTATGACAATGCTAGACTTTGTAAAGAACGAATGAAAATTAGGCATGATAAATCAATTCTAAGAAAATCTTTTGAACCTGCACAAAAAGTTCTTTTGTATGACTCTCGCTTACATCTGTTTCCTGGAAAGTTACGATCAAGATGGACAGGTCCTTTCATTGTAAAAACTGTTTTTCCACACGGGGCAGTTGAAATTGAGAATCCATAGGATGGCACAATTTTTAAGGTAAATGGACAAAGATTAAAACCTTTTCTGGAGAATTTTGCAGATGAAGAGGACTCCTTTCCCTTGGAGGAGCCTTCTTATGACTGAGCATGACGGCCAAGGTACGTGTATATTAGTTAGAATTAAATTTTTTCTTTTATTTCTAGTTTTCTTCTTATTTTGTAAGTCTTCTTTTCTGAAAATCAATAGCTCAAGGTATTCTTCTTCTCTCTATTATTTTCTCTATTGTCTCTCATATATAGTTTTCTTGCATTTTTTTACATTGAGGACAATGCAATGTTTAAGTTGGGGGGAGGAAAAATATTTTGAAAAAAAAAAAAAAAACTTGTTTTTGCATTTGATTTATTCTATTACTTTCTTTTCTGAGCAAATGCACATGTATTTTCATATTGAGTGTGTGCAATTATTAATGCAAGGAATACATGCATACTATGACTGATCAGTGACCTATTATTAGATCCCTACACGTGTACTTAATGATAATAGGAAAGCCTCAGGAGTTCACATTTGTTAACTGCATTTTTGTTAGCCTTATCCGTAAAAGAAGTATGAGTATCCTTGTTCGTACCATAAGGTTCAGGATTTGGTTTTCACATAAAGATAGAGGTTGAATATCCCAGTTAGATTACTTAGGTGCCATATGATCCGACCTTGGTTGACCTATAGTCACGATGCAGTCACATATATAATAAAAAATATATATATATGGTTCAGTCTATCTTCTCTTTTCTTGCACAACAAAAAAAAAAATAAAAAAAATAAAAAATCCTCATGATGACAAGTCTGTCCTCGTGGCGTAGTCCGATTCGAGTAATTAAGCCCGAGGGGTGTTTCACCTAATGTCTTGATCCAACTGGATCGGGGGTCATTGGCTGAAAGCTCGCTACACGGATCTTACTAGAGCCTAATGGGGTTGGACTATTGTAATCGTCATATGTGTTTTAAAAATAAAAATAACAATAAGCATGAATAAGGTTGGTTGGACTGAACCTAGTGACATGTGGTAATGGCTGGTTTGACTCCATTGTATTGGACCTCTGTGTACCCGGGTTGTTTAGTTGGGATTGATAGCTCTTTCTTTACTTGCAAACCATTCTTGACAAATTTAGACAACATGTGATATTCTGAAAATTTGATGGATCAGGTACTAACAAACTATAGAAAATACTTGTGAACTTGAGTAGTGCACCTAAAACTCAGGCGGTGCCCTGTTGTGGTGGAGGTATTAGTACTCTGAGAAAGTCATGCAATTTGATGCACACTACACTTTTATATTTCCTTGCTTTGACAGTTGCCATGCTTGAAAATATATATCAATTAATTACATGTGTATTAACTTAGGATTTATTTCATATTTTTATTAGAATCTCATGTCATATAATTCATGATGTTTGTGGGTAACATCCCTGAAAACCCTCACGAGACAACACTCGTCCACTAGGGTGTAGGGGTTTAACGGCTTGTTGCACGTGCTAAGTGCAATCGTGATTCCTACGGAAGTGAGTACATATCTTAGTTTTATATCTTTAGCTTCAATAAAAAGTCATAGGTTAAACCATACCTTTTGCACTCTCATTCTATTATCTGCTCATTAATTGCTAGAGACTAACAATAAGCTAGTTGGGGGGTGTGATGAGAGCACAAAAGTGCGATCTATACATCACTTAAATTAGTATTATTGCTAACAAATAATGATAAAATTGCTGTATTAATATTATATTTTTGTGGGGTGCAGGTGATCGGAAATCAAAGCTAAAATGCACATTGGGTTCAAAAAGATGCATCACTATAGGTGACTAGCCAACCGCATGGGTCGACCCCAGTTGCACACTAGGAGGAGGTCAAGTTCAGCTGTCCACTTCATCGCAGCTTCAGTCTTCTATGAGCCCAAGCATCTGAGCCGCGTGCAGCCCATCCACCCGCGTGGAAGAATCGCGAAGCATCTTCCGCATCTGCTTCTCCAGAGCAGCCCAATGTGTGACCCCTCATCCAGTGTCCGTGCAACCTCCCAGCACCCAAATTTCATCCTTCGATCCAGCCATCCATCATCCATGGAGCTTCTTCCGCGAGCCATCCACGGTTCAGATCTCCCAAGCTTCCACAGCACGTCCCAGCTCCATCCGACTTCATCGCAGCGTCCACGTCCGAGTTCCTCACGAGCGCACGCCTCGTCCGCACCTCATCCCAGCAAAGATCCATCTTCCCATCCCGTGATTTCAGCATCAGCGATCATCTCCCGTCCGCGTCCATCCTTTTCTTCCGGATTAAGCAAGCAATCAGCCTTCCGTCTTCCTCGCAGTCCACACATCCTTCCGTGAAGCCTTCCTGCATCCAACTTCTCCCAGATCTCCCAGCCAACCGTGGTGATTCACCCGTATCCACAGCATTCCCAGCCGTCTGCGAGGATCTTCAGCCGAGCCTGCCATGCCACGTCAGCCCCAAGGATCCGTGATCAGCTCCCATCCCGCGTTTGGCCTTCTCGCATCCGGGATACTCGGAATCTCCCCTTATCCTGTGGGATCAGGGACCAATCACAGCATATAAGAGGGTTCTCTCGGTTGGCAAAGGGGAGGGCAGTTCATTCAAAAAAAAAACAGAGCCTCATTCTTTCCCATTCGGCAGGAAAACAGAGGAGCCCTCTGTCAAAAGAAAAAAAAGAAGAAAGGGAAACAGAGCCCCTGTTTCTGGAAAAAAAAAAGAAAAGAAAAAAAAGGAGTTTTCTTTTATGTTAATGGAGGGCTGATTTCTTAGGGAGGGAGATGGAGGAACCTTTGATGTATTGCTTTTTGAAGTAAACTCTAAACTTTTGCTTTCAATGGTTTATATTTATTGATATGTTCTTGATTCATGTGTAGTTATTTCATAGATAGATCTTTAATGGATTATGATTATTGATATATGGATTGCTTTAGTATTTGATTCATCGTAGACGTAGAAAGCACGACGGATGCTTAGAAATTGAGTTCATATGTTCATGAAACATATACCATGATTAGATCTATCCTACATTTAATCTTTAATCAAGAACCATAAAGTTTATTCCTTGGATGCAATATCATCAAGGGGGATTCTAGATCCCTACCATCTTTATTTCATTGAATTTTGTTTATTATTCTTTGCATTTAATTTCTGAAAATCAAAACATCATTTTAATCCACAAATTTATTGAATTGATTAATCTGAAATTATACTAAATAATCTCACATATATTTCGTTCCCTGAGGATTCGACCTCGGACTTCCGTGAATTTACTACTTGCGCGATTCTCCTGCACTTGGGAGAACAATTTTATTTTTGCATCAGTACACAAGAAAACAAAAGTGCCCTAATCTTCTTCATCCAAGTGCTTCATTCAAGAATCAAAGAAAGGGGTTGAGCAGATTCAAAGAGTCATCAAGAGCTCCATCCTCTCTTGTAGAGTGAAGCATCCTTGACAAAGAAGAGAGAAGCCACTTCAAAGCGATAAATATTTTCTATACTCTTCTTTGTAGTTTATATTGTTTCATTTGCTCATTTAGGAGTTTAAATCTTCTTTCTTTATTTGTTAAACAACTTGTAAAGGTTGGTTGGTGAGCCCGAAAAAACCAACGGAGTAGGTTGATTGGTGAACCCGGAAAACTAATTGTAAAGGTTCGTTGGTGAGCCCGTAAAACCAACAAAGATTTTTGGTGAACCCGGAAAACCAAAGTGTAAAGGTTCGTTGGTGAGCCCGTAAAACCAACAAAGGTTTTTGGTGAACCCGGAAAACCAAAGTGTAAAGGTTCGTTGGTGAGCCCGTAAAACCAACAAAGATTTTTGGTGAATCCGGAAAACCAAAGTGTAAAGGTTCGTTGGTGAGCCCGTAAAACCAACAAAGGTTTTTGGATTCTGAGTCCGGAAAACAATCCAACTGTAATCCGCAAGATTATAGTGAATTCCCAAGGGGTCGCTTGGGGAGTGGACGTAGGTGCTAAGGAGAGCACCGAACCACTATACTTTGTGTTGTTTGTGTTGTGATTTGCTTTAGCTTACTAACCATCCATTTGACTTGAGTAAGATAGTTTAAATTTAAAAGAAACCAATTCACCCCCCCTCTTGGCTTGTCACCTTGGGCAACAATAGTGATAAAGATCACAATATATCTCACTACCAGTCAGAATAGAACCTATGGGGTCACACACACTAGAAGTATTGACCGATCCGATGGTTGAAAAGTGATTATGAATCACAAGTAATCAATTCGATTGATATTCAGTTGAAGAAGGAACAAAGGGAATTAATTAATTGGACTTGAAACAAGAGTCCTACTTTGAGTAGGATTCCTAGAGTCCTAATTGGATTAGGACTGGGAATCCTAGTTGGAGTAGGACTGGGATTCCTACTTGGAATAGGATTCCTGCAATCCTAATGAGATTAGGAGTTTTGAATCAAAATTGGATTCCTACTTGGAGTAGGATTCCTAGAGTCCTAATCAGATTAGGACTTCGGATTCAAATAGAGTCCTAATTGGATTAGGACTAAAATTATATATGTCCTAATTTGGATTAGGGTTTCTTAAGTCACAATTAATTATTAATCTAATGAATCAATAAGACTCCTAATTGGATTAGGATTGAAGAGTTCAATTGAGTCAAAATTGATTTAAGTTCTAATTGGATTAGGACTTACCTAGATTGGATCCAAATTGGTTCACCCTTGGGCTAAGCCTAATTGGATTAGGGCTTGACCACATTAGGGCATTCCAATCCCTACCTAATATGGATTAGGGTTTACCATGAGGAAGGGGATAAGCCCCTCCCCTTTCCACGTGGAGAAGGGAGAAGAGACGGCGCCCCCTCTTAGGAAAGACATCAAGAACTCCTAAATGTTAGGAGCTCCACATGTCTATAAAAAGGGACTTGTGGGCGGCACCTAGGGCATAGAAGAAGTCCTCTTCCTCCTTGCCGTACGCCTCCCTCTCCTCTCCTCTTGGTTCAGCCGCAAGCAAGGAAGATAAAAGCCAAAGGTGTTGGCGGCATCCTCTTCCTCCCTTCTTCCTTCCAACGCAGGGAAAAGAAAGAAGGCTGCGTGGGGATTCTTCTTCTTCCTCTTCTTCATCCTTCTTCTTCCTCCTCTCAAGCACAATCAAGGGTTGATTGAAAGAGAGGAAATCAGCCATCAAAAGAAGTCTTTGCAAGGGAGCTAGCACCCCGGAAAGACAAGAGAGCTTTGATCGGATCACTGCTTCGTGTGGATACCCGTAGAGGCCGGACACTTGAACGGCTTCAAGCGAACCTTCATCTTAGACCACGAACTTCAGTTTGCGGTGATCATCTACCCGCACAAGGTGAAGATCTGATCTTCTAATGTATTTAAAAGTTTTAATTCTTATCTAACTACGAACGGTTCATGAAACAACGTTCATGCGATGAACGTCGATCCCGCTTATGCCGATTCCGCTGCCATCTGAATTTTTTGAAATATCAGCGGCATGGGCGGGTTCCCAACAGTGGTATCAGAGCCTAGGTTTCGTAGATTAAGGTAAGAATTAATTATCTAAAGGCTTATTAGATCTGAAAATTGAATGATCATGCATGCTGAAAATTTCTGCATGCAGATTTTTCAGGGGTGCTGATTTTTGCATGCTGATTTTTTTGTGATAAAATGATGATTCTAATTGCATTGTTAATGGATTTACAAAATTAGAATCATGATTAGCATGATCAGCAACCTATGTCATGATATAATCAGTTAGTTTTCAGATCTGAAAATTATAATTGTTGCATATGGTGATGATCATAGGATTCAAACCCTTTTGGTATCAAATGTAATGACCTGCGATGTGATCTGCAATGTCATGTAATTTTTCAGATGCTTGCATGCATCTTATTTGATGTTTTGAGAGGCCTGCGTGCCTCCTAAAAGGAGATGTAATTTATTTTTATTTTTATTTTACAATTTGGTTGTATTTGTGTGATGTGATGTACGTCAACGATCAAGTTGAAGACTAGGCATGAGATGAACAGGTGATCTAAGCGGTTGATGGCGATTGGATCAAGAGTTGATCAAGAATCGGATCAAGGAGGCTTGGAACCAATTCAAGAGTTGAAGACCAGTTGATCGATTGACGTGCATGTGCTTGTAATACGACCTAACTAGAATCCATGATCATCACCTATTTAAAGTTTAGCTTTAATTATTGCTACGATTATAACTGCCTGCAATGTGCCGTTTGCATGTGATGTGAATGTGAGTCGGATAGATAGGTTTACATGTGATGTAGCAAACCCAATTGAGACCTAAATCAAAACCTCCTCAATCAAGTCGAGAGTGAACCGACATGAGCAAGTCATATTAGATTAATTGATCTAATTGGTGTCTAGGAAAGCATGAAAGGTGGTTACTTAATTAGGACCTTACTCTCTGAGTAAGGGGAGCCTCCCACCTGCTTACCTGGCCAATTGTTCGATTACCTCTTATGAAGAGCTCAAGTTGCAAACACTAAGACCTGATTAACCAATATTAAGTCAATAGGTCTTCCACTGTAGTAGAGCTGCTAAGGCCTTTCTGATGTTGATTTGTCTCGGCTGGACACAGTGGTCAAGTTGCATCGGGGGGCTGGACCTCTCTATAGACATGAGATGTTGTAGGGTAAAGGTGGGGTTGGGCACCAATAACTGTTAGGTGAGGACCCAATGACGACTTTATTCCTACGGTTATACGGTGGGTCTGACTTAACTAAGAAATGGGACCAATAACTGTTAGGTGAGGTTTTCATGGCTTAGAGACCAAGTTACACTGCAACATGCTTGAGAAGCATTGTACAAGAGTTGTACATTCATCAATCTATGTGTCACCAATAACTGTTAGGTGAGGTGGCATGTAAATTGGTGGGACCGCAGTACCCACTAGAAACCCTAGTCGTGTGGGATTTCCGTTTTCCTACCAGGGGAGTGTGAGGGATTCGAGAAAATAGTGGGAGTTACATTTGTTCTAAAAGATCTTAGAACAGATTAGGATCAAGTACAAAAGTCTAACTAGAATCTTTACTCTCTGCAGATACAATGTCAGCTTCAAACCCTTTGACCCGTATTCTTGAGACCAACCGACTGACCGGAACCAATTACAAAGACTGGCTTAGAAATCTCAAAATTGTTTTGGACTGTGAGAAAATAGGCTACATACTCGATTAAGATATCCCCACACTACCAACACGTCCTACTGATGTTTAGCGTGAGATGCATAAAAAGTGGTTGGATGATGACATTAGAGTAAAATGCTATATGATGGCATCCATGTCAAATGAACTCCAATGCCAGCATGAAAATATGAAGACTGCTAGGGACATACTGGCACACCTGCAAGAGTTGTATGGTGAGCAGAGTCGCACAGCTCGTTTTGAAGTGTCCAAGAGGCTTTTCAAAACAAAGATGCGCGAGGGGCAGTCTGTCCATGATCACGGTCTGACTATGATCAAGGATCTGGAGGAGCTTGAGAAGCTCGGTATGGACATGCACAAGGAATTACAAGTGGATTTGATCCTACAGTCACTTCCTGATTCATTTGGTCAGTATATAGTAAACTACCACATGAATAAGATTGAATGCACTAAGACTGAACTAATAAACATGTTGGTAACTGCTGAGGGAGCCTTGAAAGGTTCAAGGGGCAATGTCCTTGCTGCTGAGTTGACTTCTGGTTCCAAGAGAAAGTCTACTTGGAAGAAAAAGAAGCCTGCTAAGAAGCAGAAAAAGGACAAGAAGCCAAAGAAGAAAGTTCAAAAGAAAAGGGCTAACGACAAAGGAAAATGTTTCCACTGCAATGTCGACGGCCACTGGAAGAGAAACTGTCCTTCATACCTCGAGAGCCTGAAGAACAAGAAAGGTGACATACCTTCAGAAGGTATAGACTTGCTCATTATTGAAACTAATCTAACGGTTTCTTCTACTTCTAGTTGGGTTATAGATTCTGGTTCTAGTGCTCATTTGTGCACTACCATGCAGGGTCTAAAGGAAAGTAGAAGGCTGGCGGAAGGTGCGGTAACCCTTCGGGTTGGCAATGGGGCAAAAGTTGCTGCTGTGGCTGTGGGCACCTACCATCTGCGACTACCGTCTGGATTTAGTTTATTACTTAGAGACTGCTATTATGTACCTGCTGCTAGCAAAAATTTGATTTCTGTTTCATGTCTAGCACAGGAAGGTCATGTTTTTACATTTGACAAAGACTGCTGTTCTATTTATTTAAGAAATAAAATAGTCGCACGTGGTTTTATGATTGACAGTCTCTATCATTTACATATGGATGTATCTGTGAATGTTACCGAGCAAGAAGTGAGTGCCAAAGGATCCAAGAGATCCAGAGATGAGATAAACCAAAGATATTTGTGGCACCTCAGACTTGGCCATATTGGAGAGGATAGGATGAACAAAATGGATAAAGATGGGCTTCTCGGCTCATTGACTTCCGAGTCATATCCAGTTTGCGAGTCCTATCTTCAAGGAAAAATGGCTAGACTGCCCTTTGTAGGACATGGGGAGAGGACCACTGAAATACTTACCCTAGTACATACAGATGTATGTGGCCCATTCGATGTGCTAGCCAGGGGACGTTATTCTTACTTCATTAGCTTTACCGATGATTATTCACGGTATGGGTATGTGTATCTTATGAGACACAAGTCTGAATCTTTTGAAAAGTTCAAAGAGTTCAAGAATGAAGTAGAAAAACAAACTGAAAAACCTCTTAAGGCTCTTCGATCAGATCGAGGAGGAGAATACCTTAGTGGAGAATTCCGGGACTATCTCAAGAAAAACGGCATAGTCTCACAGTGGACACCTCCGGGTACACCTCAACTCAACGGGGTGTCAGAGAGGAGGAATCGGACCCTATTGGATATGGTCAGGTCCATGATGAGCTTCACTGATTTACCTATGTTTCTTTGGGGAGATGCCTTACTCACAGCGATTTATTTATTGAATAGAGTTCTCTCTAAATCCGTTCCTACCACACCGTATGAGATATGGCATGGTAAGAAACCAAGTCTGGGTCATCTCAAGATTTGGGGATGTCCGGCCCACGTCAAGAGACTACAGGCGGACAAATTAGAGGCTAGGACCATAAGTGCTCGTTTTATAGGATATCCTAAAGAGTCATTAGGATACAATTTTTACGTCTCAGAGGATCACAATCTGTTTGTGAGCCGTCATGCCATCTTCTTGAAAAATCAGTTTATCCTTGATAGAGGCAGTGGGAGGAAAATTGAGCTTGAAGAGAAAGTCTCTGAAAAGCAACGAGTCATGGATCCTATTGAACCCATTCATACAGAGCCAGTACACGATGTCCCTCGACCACCTCGTAGATCTAGTAGGGTCTCCCATCCTCCCGATAGATACTTAGGTATACTAGAAGAGGATACCGAGGAAATGTTCCTAGTGGGAGATAGGGATCATATACAGGATCCCAAAACCTACAACGAGGCAATATCTGATATCGATTCCGAAAAATGGCTGGAAGCCATGAAGTCAGAATTAGACTCCATGCATTCCAACCAAGTCTAGACCTTAGTAGACCCACCAGAAGGTATTGTACCTATTGGATGCAAATAGATCTACAAAAGGAAGATAGGTTCGGATGGAGAGGTAGAGACCTATAAGGCAAGGCTTGTGGCGAAAGGATATAGTCAGCGCGAAGGCATTGACTATCAGGAGACCTTTTCACCTGTAGCCATGCTAAAATCGATCCGAACATTGCTTGCTATTGCAGCATTTCATGATTATGAAATCTGGCAGATGGATGTGAAAACTGCTTTTCTGAATGGATATCTTAATGAAGATATCTATATGGAACAGCCTTTGGGTTTCACTTCCAGTGATGGAGATCACAAGGTCTGCAAGCTGCAAAGGTCCATCTATGGACTAAAGCAAGCATCTCGGAATTAGAACACTCGTTTCGATGACGCAATCAAAACGTTTGATTTCATCAAAAATGAAGAGGAATCGTGTGTTTACAAAAAGGTTAGTGGGAGCGCTGTCGTATTTCTCGTACTGTACGTGGACGACATCCTACTGATAGGGAATGATATTCCCATGCTAACCTCGGTCAAGGTCTGGTTGTCAAAAGAATTCTCCATGAAAGACCTTGGGGAAGCATCCTATATTTTGGGAATAAAGGTCTATAGAGATAGATCTAAAAGGATGCTTGGCCTTTCACAGAAGATGTACATAGGAGAGGTGCTGAAGAGGTTCAGCATGGAAAACTCCAAGAGGGGTCTCTTACCCCTTAGGCATGGAATTCATCTCTCCAAGAAGATGTGCCCCAACACATCTGAAGAGATTCAACGCATGAGCAAGATTCCCTATGCATCGGCAATAGGAAGCCTCATGTATGCCATGCTATGTACACGACCTGATATTGCTCTTGCTGTGAGTGTCACAAGCAGATATCAGTCGAATCCAGGTGAAGAACACTGGACAGCTGTGAAGAATATTCTTAAGTACTTGAGAAGAACTAAAGATTTATTCTTGGTTTTTGGAGGATCATCAGAGTTAAAAGTAGAAGGATACACAGATTCAGACTTCATGACTGATGTCGATGACAGGAAGTCAACATCTGGATATGTGTTCTTGTGCAATGGTGGTACGGTGAATTGGAAGAGTTCTAAACAACCGATCATTGCTGATTCTACTATGGAAGCTGAATACATCGCCGTCTCTGAAGCTGCTAAGGAAGGCTTCTGGTTTAAGAAATTCATTGTAGAGTTGGACGTGATGACATCAGATGCCATAACACTCTACTGCGATAATAATGGCGCCATAGCTCTTGCTAAGGAGCCAAGGTCTCATCAGAAGTCTAAGCATATAGAGTGGCGCTTCCATCTCATACGCGACTATGTTGAGAAGAAATATGTAGAGGTGCAGAGAGTAGACTCCGCGGATAACGTGGCAGACCCATTCACTAAGCAGCTAAGTCAGCAAAAGACTGAAGCCCACCTTGAGAAGATGGGGCTTAGATATATGACTGATTGGCTTTAGTGCAAGTGGGAGATTGTTAGATGTATGCCCTAGAAGCCAATCTGGCTGATACATTATTAATTCTAGGGACATAATTTTGTACTTGACTATTTATTATTGAATAAATAAAAGGCATCTTTTCATTCATATTATTTATGTGTCTATGAATCGTCCAAGAAATTAATAAGATGATGATACATATTCTCAAGAGTTGAGAATTTGAGCCATGTATCATTGGTGATTAATTTCTAAATGCTCCTGATCAATGGATCATCACGAGGACGGTGATCGATCCGATCAGTGCACAGATCACTTTCCTTCTGGATGGACGAGACTTGAGTCCACAGTGTAGGGACACTGAAGTGATAGTGCAAGTGCTTGTTAGAGAACAAGGGTACTGAGCGTGACCAAGACAAGAAGTCACTTGGATGTCTATCCATTCGTCAGTGACTTGCTTGATGTTGCAGTAGTGTGACTGGTCCTTTGACCTGCGGTGCTTTGGCTACTCACAGTGAGGTTATTGTAGTTTGACTGCACACATACATGGTCTCTAGCCATATGGGTCCATGCAGTGTAGATTGGCTACAGTAGGTTCACTGTAGGAGTAGGGTATGCACCTACAAGGAATCTATCGACCTTGATAGAAGAGGAGTGATCCTATGTGATTTGTTAGACTGAGTTCTAAGACCTTGGCCAGGGCAGTAATATAAAGTGGAGAAAGAGTTTTCCACTATCGAACTCGAGTCGAATAAATCTTGATATATGATAGATGATGGGGTTTGACGAGTTGTCCATGACCTCCGTCCTGTAGGGATCCACGATAGTAGGACTGTATCACACGTTAACTGCACCTAGAGGTTCATCATTCCATTCTGCTGGATAGCCACTACATGCTGCTAGGTGTCACTGGTGGATGGTGGGACTCACAGGGATTATCTCGATGATCGATAAACCCTAATGAGTTGAGTTGGAATCGTTCCAACCCATTGAAAAGAGTTTTCAATGATATAGTGATAGAGATCACAATATATCTCACTACCAGTCAGAATAGAACCTATGGGGTCACACACACTAGAATATTGACCGATTCGATGGTTGAAAAGTGATTATGAATCACAAGTAATCAATTCGATTGATATTCAGTTGAAGAAGGAACAAAGGGAATTAATTAATTGGACTTGAAACAAGAGTCCTACTTTGAGTAGGATTCCTAGAGTCCTAATTGGATTAGGACTGGGAATTCTAGTTGGAGTAGGACGGAATTCCTACTTGGAATAGAATTCCTGCAATCCTAATGAGATTAGGAGTTTTGAATCAAAATTGGATTCCTACTTGGAGTAGGATTCCTAGAGTCCTAATCAGATTAGGACTTCGGATTCAAATAGAGTCCTAATTGGATTAGGACTAAAATTATATATGTCCTAATTTGGATTAGGGTTTCTTAAGTCACAATTAATTATTAATCTAATAAATCAATAAGACTCCTAATTGGATTAGGATTGAAGAGTTCAATTGAGTCAAAATTGATTTAAGTTCTAATTGGATTAGGACTTACCTAGATTGGATCCAAATTGGTTCACCCTTGGGCTAAGCCTAATTGGATTAGGGCTTGACCACATTAGGGCATTCCAATCCCTACCTAATATGGATTAGGGTTTACCATGAGGAAGGGGATAAGCCCCTCCCCTTTCCACGTGGAGAAGGGAGAAGAGATGGCGCCCCCTCTTAGGAAAGACATCAAGAACTCCTAAATGTTAGGAGCTCCACATGTCTATAAAAAGGGACTTGTGGGTGGCACCTAGGGCATAGAAGAAGTCCTCTTCCTCCTTGCCGTACGCCTCCCTCTCCTCTCCTCTTGGTTCAGCCGCAAGCAAGGAAGATAAAAGCCAAAGGTGTTGGCGGCATCCTCTTCCTCCCTTCTTCCTTCCAACGCAGGGAAAAGAAAGAAGGCTGCGTGGGGATTCTTCTTCTTCCTCTTCTTCATCCTTCTTCTTCCTCCTCTCAAGCACAATCAAGGGTTGATTGAAAGAGAGGAAATCAGCCATCAAAAGAAGTCTTTGCAAGAGAGCTAGCACCCCGGAAAGACAAGAGAGCTTTGATCGGATCACTGCTTCGTGTGGATACCCGTAGAGGCCGGACACTTGAACGGCTTTAAGCGAACCTTCATCCTAGACCACGAACTTCAGTTTGCGGTGATCATCTACCCGCACAAGGTGAAGATCTGATCTTCTAATGTATTTAAAAGTTTTAATTCTTATCTAACTACGAACGGTTCATGAAACAATGTTCATGCGATGAACGTCGATCCCGCTTATGCCGATTCTGCTGCCATCTGAATTTTTTGAAATATCAGCGGCATGGGCGGGTTCCCAACAATCATGTGTTTAGACTACATAAGGCATTATATGGATTGAAGCAAGCACCTAGGG
This sequence comes from Phoenix dactylifera, assembly GCF_009389715.1. Lineage (NCBI taxonomy): Eukaryota > Viridiplantae > Streptophyta > Magnoliopsida > Arecales > Arecaceae > Phoenix > Phoenix dactylifera. The sequence goes on along the minus strand of NW_024067819.1, from coordinate 6,352 downwards.
CTTGGTATGATCGATTAAGCAAATTTCTACTAAATAATGACTTCAGTAGAGGAAATGTAGATAAAACACTTTTTCTCAAAAGAAAGGACGGAAATCTGCTAGTGGTACAAATATATGTAGATGACATAATCTTTGGTGCGACAAATGATAATCTTTGCAAAGAGTTTGCTGATTTAATGCACGGAGAATTCGAAATGAGTTTGATGGGGGAACTAAGTTTCTTTCTAGGATTACAAATCAAACAAACTAAAGAAGGTATCTTCATTCATCAAACTAAGTATACAAAGGAAATACTAAAGAAGTTTGGGAATGAAAATCACAAGAGAGTAGGCACTCCAATGAATCCTACTAGTAAGCTAGACAAAGATGAGAAAGGAAAGAGTATTGATATTAAGCTTTATAGAGGATTAATTGGATCCTTGCTCTACCTTACTGCTAGTAGACCAGACATCGTGTTTAGTGTAGGAATATGTGCTAGATACCAATCAGATCCTGAGGAGTCACATTTAAGTGCTGTTAAAAGAATCCTTAGATATTTAAGAGGAACTACAAACATAGGATTATGGTACTCGAGAGACTCCTGTTTAGATTTGCTTGCCTACTCAGATGCTGATTTTGTTGGATGCAAATTAGATAGGAAGAGCACTAGTGGAACATGTCAATTTTTAGAAAATAACTTAGTATCATGGTTTAGCAAAAAACAAAATTCAGTGGCACTGTCGACAACTGAAGCTGAATATATAGCTGTCGGCAGTTGTTGTGCTCAAGTACTATGGCTTAAGCAACAACTAGAGAACTATGGAGTTAAGCTAGATAATATTCCTATAAAGTGTGATAATACTAGTGCCATCAACCTTACTAAAAATCCGGTTCAGCACTCTAAAGCCAAACACATTGAAATAAGATATCATTTTATTAGAGATCATGTGCAAAATGGAAACATATGTATTGAGCATGTATGTACTGAGAAACAATTAGCTGACATATTCACAAAACCTTTGAGTGAAGATAGATTTTGCACGCTTAGGAGGGAATTAGGCATATGTGATCCTTTTTATTGAGGAGATATAAAAGGGAGCAAGCAGTCTCATGATACACTCCTCCCATTTCTAAAAACTCATGAAACATGAGTCAAACTTGTCATCTATAGATTCCTTACTCATGTATCATTGTCCCAGTAAGAATTTGTAAGGATTGGAAGCAAGAAAATTTTTAAAAGGGAAAAGGAAGAAAAAAAAATTTCTGAACTTGGGTCGACCCAACGTTGAGTCGACCCAAGAAAAATCTAGGGTCGACCCAACGTTGGGACCCCACTGTTAAAAGGGGGACCCGTGAGCTATCTAGGGCACTATTTTCACTTTGTCCTCTTCCGAAAACCCTATTCCCCACTCTCAAATCTCCTCCAATCATCTCCAAACAGTAGATTACATCAAGATCTTGGAGAAATGGGACCCAAGAGAGCCGTAGCCAAGCGATCCGGGAGAGTTTCGCGGATCACACGTGCGGATAGGGATGCTACAGAGCCATCTACAGTGTCTCCACAAGGTGAGACACGTGTAGAGCCACCTCCTCCTCCCTCCCCTTCAGTACAACTTGCCAAATTTGCGGAGAGACCGGTTACCACAGGGAGAAGGATCCACTCCGAGTTTTTGGATCAAGAAGGGTTCCGTTTGGGGGAATGGATCCGAAGGCAAGGATGGGAGTATCTTTGCTCCCTAGATGTGGTGATTTACCCGAGATTAGTCCGTGAGTTCTATGCCTTCCTCAAAACTAGAATGGGAGGGCTTATATTCGAAGTTCGCGGAGTAAGGGTTAGAGTCTCCGATGAGTGAGTTGCTTCATCTCCCCTGCGAAGGAGCAACTCCAGAAAAGCCAGAAAACAAATTGAGAGCCTTACAGTAGATTCTTGAGAATGAAGACTTCGACTACTCAGAAAATGTAATAGCAAGCTCTCTTTCAGCGGAAATGAGGTTGTTGCACAACTTCATTGGTCGGATTTTGTTTCCGAAGAGCGGGAGATTTGATCTCATTTCAGAGCGAGATCTGGTTGTTATGGAGCATATTATTCAGGACATTCCCCTAGTTGGGTCGACCCAAGGAAAGCATGAGTCGACCCAAACCTCAAGCCTCTCAAGCCTCAAGAAAGCAGTTCTCTGGAAACACTGAGAGGGTCGACCCAAGAGGAAGTTGAGTCGACCCAAACTTGAGTCGACCCAAACACTGAGAGGGTCGACCCAAAGGCAATGACATTCAAAATTAGGTTCTCTGGAAACCCTGAGAGGGTCGACCCAAGTGGAAGTTGAGTCGACCCAACTGAACCTTGAGTCGACCCAAAAAGATGTTGAGTCGACCCAAGTGAAGGAAGGCTGAAATACAAGGTTCTGTGGTTCTGAGAGGGTCGACCCAAGGAAAGGTTGAGTCGACCCAAGTGAAAGTTGGGTCGACCCCAGTAAAAGTTGAGTCGACCCAAGCACGGGCAGAAGCATAACGGCTACTTCTGCAGAAGTACTTTTTGACCTTCCAACAGTGAGTAACGGCTAGTTTTTGAATTCTAACCATTAGGACTTGTCCAATGGATGAAGGAAACTATTTAAAGTGGCACTATTCATCAGAGAAAATATTCTTTTGCAAAATATCAAAGAGTACACAAGAAAGACAAGTGCCTTAATCTTCTTCATCCAAGTGCTTCATTCAAGAGTCAAAAGAAAGTGGTTGAGCAGATTCCAAGAGTCATTAAGAGCTCCATCCACCCTTGAAGAGTGAAGCATCCTTAACAAAGAAGAGAGAAGTCTCATCAAGCGATAACTATTCTCTAAACTCTTCTTTGTAGATTATAATTGTTATATTTGCTCATCTAGGAGCTTAAATCTTTTTACTTCTTTTATTAATCACCTTGTAAAGGTTTGTTGGTAAGCCCGCAAAACCAACGGTGTAGGTTTATTGGTGAACCCGTAAAACCAATTATAAAGGTTCGTTGGTGAGCCCGGAAAACTAACATAGGTTCGTTGGTGAGCCCGTAAAACCAACATAGGTTTTTGGTGATCCCGGAAAATCAAAGTGTAAAGGTTTTTGGATTGTGAGCCCGGAAAACAATCCAACTGTAATCCGCGGGATTATAGTGAATTCCCAAGGGGTCGCTTGGAGAGTGGACGTAGGTGCTTAGGAGAGCACCGAACCACTATACTTCTTGTGTGTTTGTATTGTGCTTTGTTAAATTCCACTAACTCATCAATTGACATAAGTAAGATAGTAAAAATTAAGAGAAACCAATTCACACCCCCCCTCTTGGCTTGTCACCTTGGGCAACAATTAGTTTATTTTGGATTAACACACATACATACTCAAACTTGAAAGAACAAACTGGATCCAAGTTTTAGTTCGAATTTGAATTAAAACTTGATATATACGTACGCACATGTTGTAATTCAGATGGGCAAGCGTCCCATCGACTCAAAGCTAACATGGATCAATGAATTTCAAATAAGTAATTACTATGATATGTCAAAAATCTAAATGTAATTGCTCTGATATTTCAAAAATATAAATTGTGTCGAAGCGGTTAAGGCTGCAATACTTGAGATCATCATTGTCCCGGCAACTCTCATATTCAAAGTAAATTAATATTAAACATGATCAAACCTACTCTCAACCCAAAGGTAACATAAATTGGTGAATTTCAAGAACCTAATTATTCTGAATATTTCAAAAAGTAAATCTAATTACTCTGATATTTCAAAAATCTAAACTGCATCGAAGCCGCTAAGGTTGCACTACTTGAGATCGCCATTGTCCCAACAACTCTCATATTCAAAGTAAATTAATACTAAACTACGTAATCCAGCTCTAAAAGAAATTAAATAAGTTGGAGATAGAAATGAAATAAATGAAATCCATATATTATTTATAATATAATGGAGTACAAAATTTGCCAAGCTGCTGAAAACTTTGTACAGCCATCTATGTTTACAGAGTCTTTAGCAGCTTTTGTTTATTTGTAAAACTTTTGTTTATTCAACCCTATTTCATTCACTTGTTAGGCTCTAGCTACTTTCCTTTGGCTACTAAATCCGTATGCTTAGAAGATCTTAAAACTTCTTTCCTCTAACCACTATTTTCATGATATAATACAAGAAGGCATTTTCAGTAGCAAAAAAATGCCGCTAAATATCATAAAGTTATCACTAAATTGTTGTCACTACAAACTGGCAACAAAAATAAAAGAATAATCTTGTTAGCCACCATTAATACAACTTTAGCAGCAATATTTATATTTTGACTCAAAAAATGCTTATTATGGAAAAAAAAATCTCTATAATATAAACTTTTTAGCAGCCATATCTTTTACCATTATAGGTCTACATATAATATTCTGAATATAATACCATTTGAAGAGTCGCTTTAAAGACAAGCTACCAAGCTGAATGTCAAGATCTTGGTATGATATTTATTAAAGGCAAATGATTTAAATCAAATTACCCAGGATGTCCACGTCATCTGTGTCTGGACAATCTGCAGGTGGCGCGTGCTCAGACTGGGACCCGGACTGAGTATGGGGCTCATCAGGCTGCTGGGAACGATTAGAAGTAGATCCCACGAATGTGTGCTGAAACTCAAAATCTCTGAAACGTTTTCCTCGCGGCATGTTGTAATCTAGTATGCACAAAAAAAAATCAATATTAGTTAAAAATTAAAAGTATAGAAATAATTTATAAATTGCAAAATAATTTAATGCATAAAAGTAATGTTTTTCTTACCATTAAGAAACTAGCCAGCTCTCATTTAACATCCATCCTAACCAAACTAGTAGAATTCAGTTCATGAATTGGCGGAACATTAAAAGGCATACACTGAGTATAAGTCTCATCATCCTCCTCTGCTAACCCTTTTTCCATATCATACAAGTCCCTAGGTTTAGTCTTAATTACAACAGACCAATCTTTATCCTTCGAGTCTTGCATGAAGAACACTTGTTGAGCTTGAGATGAAAAAATAAATGGGTCATCTTTCAATAGCACACCAGTATGTATCAACCTTGAAAAATTTACTAGTGTGAAGCCATTTATATCTTGCCTCAAATCTCTAGATGAGTTTATATCCACCCAATCACATCGAAATAATACTACCTTAAAGTTTCCATAATAATCTAACTCATAAACATCTGTTAGGGCACCATAATAAATTTTTCCATCCGCTTCAACCCTAACTCCACTATTTTGGATTTTTCTAAATTTTTTACAATTTTTTTATAAAATTTAAAACCATTTATAATGAACCCATCATATCTGTTGACAATATTGTTCGGACCTCGAGCAAGGACTATTAATTCATTGGAACAATGTCTCTCCATCATGGTCGGTACCTAAAAAAATTTAAGTTAGATAATAATTAATTTTTTAAAGTTCCGATTGTAGAATATAATAAAAGACCTAATAGGATTCAACGTCTAACCTATTTTAATAACCATTCAGGAAATAACTCAACCAACCATCTTTGATCAATCCTTGGGGTAGGATGAATGTTATTGTTGGCGCTTCACTGAGCCACTAAAAATCTCTACACGAGAAAAAATTTATTTGTTTTGAATATTATATCTGTTATGACAGTAAATTGTGATTTCTTATAACCATACTGACCTACGATACTCGAATATTAAGTCATTGTGAAGTAAGACATAACGATATGCCTGTGCCAATAAATTGTGATAAACTACAGTACTTTCAGCTTTCCCCACAAATCTTCCACGAGATGAGAACTTGTACTCCTCTGCATTATGTATAATATCATAATTCCTTTGTGGTCGATTAAAAGCAGTTTCAACTCCTTCAAGGTATCTCGAGCAAAATGTCAAACACTCATCAGCAATATATCCCTCCGCAATCGATCCCTCGGGATAGGCTCGATTGCGTACATATTTCTTTAAGCACACAAGATACCTTCAACAGTAAATTTTAATGCTCAACATCAACCTCAAGAAAGATAATAGGATATATATTCATATTAATAATAAATATGGACATTCGAGTTTAAGAATATCACCTCTCAATAGGATACATCCAACGATAGTGAACCGGTCCACCAAGTTTAGCTTCCCCAACCAAGTGAATGACTAGATGAACCATAATAGTAAAAAAAACCAGGAGGAAAGATCTTCTCCATATGGCATAATATTAGTGCAACATTAGACTCCAATTGATCAAGCTCCTTGGGATCTAGAACTTTGGAACATAATGCCTTAAAGAAGGATGATAACTGGGACACAATTGCAAGAACTTGTTTCTGTGTTGATGATCTTAAAGCCAATGGAAAGATATCTTGCATCAAAATATGGCCATCGTGACTTTTAAGATTCGTA